>NC_034186.2:20325511-20513011 GCF_002021735.2 Oncorhynchus kisutch | reverse complement strand
GACCATGGGAAGTAGCATTTTGTACACTGAACTAAACTGAACAGCTACTCCATTGGTGAACTCTCAAGGTCAGAAGTGACATCCCCTTTCTGTTATTGAGAACAACTCTTTAGAATATCATAGTAGGTCACACACAAAGTTTGCCACTTGAGCATCATAAAGATGTAAATTACTCAGCAACTCTTGGGAGGGCAATAGAAGTTCACCTCAAACATACTTTATTGTTAAAAAAGTGAGGTAGCTGCAGTATTGTTGTTCCATCTGATTTGAGCATCACAACAGGTCCTCAGGTATGTTTAGCGCTTGCTAGTGTTTTCCCTGCCAGTGGCTCTACTTTTCCCAGTCTGAAAGGAAACTGGTCCTCCGTGACAGTTCAGTCCAGGCAGCCAGGCTAAGGTCCTCTACGGCCCAGGGAGAAGGCCTGTTTTGACATGTCTCCATTCAGAGTGGCAGGCCAGATTAAGAATAGCCAGCTAATTGACATTCTAACCATAACAGGCCTAATCTGTGGTCAACCATGTCCAATCCGTTGTGAACCATGTCCAAACTCAAGCACCTCCTGTCAGCTCTGAATCATGTGCTGCCTGATAGTGTTACAATTTTTATATTCTGAAGGGTACATAATCTGCGTATACTGTAGGCCTATGCATTGTAGCTACATTTCTATATTTAAATCTGAGGAAGACTTGCATATGTGTGTACATTTGCTGAAAAATAGGAGGTGGAGGAGTATGTGTACAGATGTACTATCTTAATTTGATCTCTGTTGTCACAGAGAATTTTCCTGCACAGCAGGAAATGCAAACTTGTAGCAGTTGTGGACTCGAGTCACATGATTTGGACTCGAGTCTGACTCGATTCACAAATTTGATGGCTTGAGACTCGACTTGTTAGAAAATAAAATAACGTCAGACTTGACTTGGACTTGAGACCGATGACTTGAAATTATCTGGCCAGGTTTTGTAATGTTTCGTCACTTATTTTGTGGCATAGATTCTTATTACTTAGTACTTATTCTTCACGCAGCCAGACACAGTAGACGTAGCATCGCCCCTTGGAAAAAAACGTGCAACAGATTGGCTAGTGAAACGCATACTTGGCCCTTTGATTGGACCAGCAAACTGTCAATCAACACAGGTCAGGTGGATCAGCTTCCCAATTTTTGGGGGTGATCAAGAATATTAACTGTTTTTTGGTGGGGCGTCGTCGAACAAACAGGAGACGCTACAGACGTTTTTGTAAGAAGACCAATTTTCGGGATGTCTCCTGGTCTGACAAACACCGCTGTAGCTCAGACACCTTCCACCGCAGATGTGGAAGGCCGACATAGGTGGATGCAGCCCATGCAAAAAAAACTGATATCTCTAGTTTAAACTGAGGGATTTTGATGGAGATTTTTTATTATGTTACTTAGACTGATGCACGGGTGCATCAATAGACTCTTAAGGATTAAACCTCAAATACTCTACAAGTTCAAAGTGTCCTGCATTGCAGGAACGTTCTCCTGTAACTGGGTGATCAAATTACGATCCAACATCTGTAGTAATGATGATGAAGAGGATGAATCATAGAGCCCCCTGCCTGATAGCCTGGTCCCAGATCTGTTTGTGCTGTTTAGCCATGACCTTCATGTTTGGCATGACAATCACCATAGTAGTTGGAAAGACAGTAGAAACGGATCTGGGATCCAGGCTAGCAGTCTAGTGACGCAGCATCACATTCCCCATAGTTGTTCTCAGCATACTTCACATTGTCTCTCTATCTAAGCTGTAAACACAAAGACATATTTTGTCAGAGAAACAATACAAGTTACATACGGGATCGTTTCTTCAGTAGGGTGATGGATTTTTACACTTGATTAAGTAATGTCATGTCCTTCATTCATTCATTCATTTGTTTCCTTATAATTTTGACACTTTTGGAGATCCAAGGGTTCCCTGTTCTGGATCCAACATCCTCAGAAAGGGTTAGTGTCTGTCTGTCTAAACAGATCTGAGGTAGACTATACCAAGTGACAGAGTGATGGGCTAAGGATGTGTAAGCAGTAGCAGCTGGAAGTGGAACAATTGAATCCATGTGTTATCGAATCCATGATAAGCTTCTCATTTTACAGGTGTGGACGTTGTGTAATCATTGACTGCAAAATTTCACTGTGTCATGGTTTAGTTTGTCTCCTTTCTCCTGCTCTATTGTGACGGCCTCCCTCCTTTCTCCTGCTCTATTGTGACGGCCTCCCTCCTTTCTCCTGCTCTATTGTGATGGTCTCCCTCCTTTCTCCTGCTCTATTGTGACGGCCTCCCTCCTTTCTCCTGCTCTATTGTGATGGTCTCCCTCCTTTCTCCTGCTCTATTGTGACGTTCTACCTCCTTTCTCCTGCTCTATTGTGATGGTCTCCCTCTTTTCTCTTGCTCTATTGTGATGGTCTCCTTTCTCCTGCTCTATTGTGATGGTCTCCCTCCTTTCTCCTGCTCTATTGTGATGGTCTCTTTTCTCCTGCTCTACTGTGATGGTCTCCCTCCTTTCTCCTGCTCTATTGTGGTGGTCTCCCTCCTTTCTCCTGCTCTATTGTGATGGTCTCTTTTTCCTGCTCTATTGTGATGGTCTCCCTCCTTTCTCCTGCTCTATTGTGATGGTCTCCCTCCTTTCTCCTGCTCTATTGTGGTGGTCTCCCTCCTTTCTCCTGCTCTATTGTGATGGTCTCTTTTTCCTGCTCTATTGTGATGGTCTCCCTCCTTTCTCCTGCTCTATTGTGATGGTCTCCCTCCTTTCTCCTGCTCTATTGTGGTGGTCTCCCTCCTTTCTACTTTGATGGTCTCCCTCCTTTCTCCTGCTCTATTGTGATGTTCTACCTCCTTTCTACTGTGATGGTCTCCCTCCTTTCTCCTGCTCTATTGTGGTGGTCTCCCTCCTTTCTCCTGCTCTATTGTGATGTTCTACCTCCTTTCTACTGTGATGATCTCCCTCCTTTCTCCTGCTCTATTGTGGTGGTCTCCCTCCTTTCTCCTGCTCTATTGTGATGTTCTACCTCCTTTCTACTGTGATGGTCTCCCTCCTTTCTCCTGCTCTATTGTGGTGGTCTCCCTCCTTTCTCCTGCTCTATTGTGATGTTCTACCTCCTTTCTACTGTGATGGTCTCCCTCCTTTCTCCTGCTCTATTGTGGTGGTCTCCCTCCTTTCTCCTGCTCTATTGTGATGTTCTACCTCCTTTCTACTGTGATGGTCTCCCTCCTTTCTCCTGCTCTATTGTGATGTTCTACCTCCTTTCTCCTGCTCTATTGTGATGGTCTCCCTCCTTTCTCCTGCTCTATTGTGATGTTCTACCTCCTTTCTCCTGCTCTATTGTGATGGTCTCCCTCCTCTCTCTTGCTCTATTGTGATGTTCTACCTCCTTTCTCTCCTGCTCTATTGTGATGGTCTCCCTCCTCTCTCTTGCTCTATTGTGATGGTCTCCCTCCTTTCTCCTGCTCTATTGTGATGTTCTACCTCCTTTCTCCTGCTCTATTGTGATGGTCTCCCTCCTTTCTCCTGCTCTATTGTGATGGTCTCCCTCCTCTCTCTTGCTCTATTGTGATGTTCTACCTCCTTTCTCTCCTGCTCTATTGTGATGTTCTACCTCCTTTCTCCTGCTCTATTGTGATGTTCTACCTCCTTTCTCCTGCTCTATTGTGATGTTCTACCTCCTTTCTCCTGCTCTATTGTGATGGTCTCCCTCCTCTCTCTTGCTCTATTGTGATGTTCTACCTCCTTTCTCTCCTGCTCTATTGTGATGGTCTCCCTCCTCTCTCTTGCTCTATTGTGATGGTCTCCCTCCTTTCTCCTGCTCTGTTGTGATGGTCTCCCTCCTTTCTCCTGCTCTATTGTGATGTTCTACCTCCTTTCTCTCCTGCTCTATTTTGGTGGTCTCCCTCCTTTCTCCTGCTCTACTGTGATGGTCTCCCTCCTTTCTCCTGCTCTATTGTGATGTTCTACCTCCTTTCTTCTGCTCTGTTGTGATGGTCTCCCTCCTCTCTCCTGCTCTATTGTGATGGTCTCTTTTCTCCTGCTCTATTGTGATGGTCTCCCTCCTCTCTCTTGCTCTATTGTGGTGGTCTCCCTCCTTTCTCCTGCTCTATTGTGATGTTCTACCTCCTTTCTTCTGCTCTGTTGTGATGGTCTCCCTCCTCTCTCCTGCTCTATTGTGATGGTCTCTTTTCTCCTGCTCTATTGTGATGGTCTCCCTCCTCTCTCTTGCTCTATTGTGATGGTCTCTTTTCTCCTGCTCTATTGTGATGGTCTCCCTCCTCTCTCTTGCTCTATTGTGATGGTCTCTTTTCTCCTGCTCTATTGTGATGGTCTCCCTCCTTTCTCTTGCTCTATTGTGATGGTCTCCCTCCTTTCTCTTGCTCTATTGTGATGGTCTCCCTCCTTTCTCTTGCTCTATTGTGATGGTCTCCCTCCTTTCTCTTGCTCTATTGTGATGGTCTCCCTCCTTTCTCTTGCTCTATTGTGATGGTCTCCCTCCTTTCTCTTGCTCTATTGTGATGGTCTCTTTTCTCCTGCTCTATTGTGGTCTCCCTCCTTTCTCCTGCTCTACTGTGATGGTCTCCCTCTTTTCTCCTGCTCTATTGTGATGGTCTCCTTTCTCCTGCTCTTTTGTGATGGTCTCCCTCCTTTCTCCTGCTCTATTGTGATGAATCTGAGGGTGTGAAGGGTTGTTGGGTCACAGTGCAGCAGTCCAACTTTTTTCAGCCTGATGGAGCTGGGACTGCGTTCCAAATTGCACCTTATTCCCTTTATAGTACACTACTTTTGACCATAGATCATGCTAGTTCTAGTGCACTACTGGTCAAAAGCAGTGCACTGTGTAGGGAATAGGTTGCCATTTGGGACGCACACTGGGTCTGGGATGGTGCGGCTTGGTCTGACTTGCTCACTGTGCCCATATGTGGTTGAAGAGCTCTCTCTGCTTCTCTCATGTAAGCCTGTGTAAATTCTCTATTGGTGTGGAATGCTACGAGCCTGACATCTGCACTGTTTGTGGGCAAAGACAATTCAAGTATTCTAATGAGCTCATCCACACCTCAGATATGGACTCTCATACAGGCAACACACACAGTTCCATCATGATGAGTCCATCAGTTTCAACTAAATCTTCCCCACTTGACTGTAACCTACGGATTCTATGCTCCCTTTATGGGCCAGAGTGTTAGACCAACACTTAACCGCCATGATTAAGTATGCACAGGGTTACGATGATCTAAAAGCCTGGCTTCCTCTTCCTGCCAAGCTAAATAGTCACTGTACCATTTTTAAATCTATTAGAAAACCCTCGACTGCGTCCCAAATGCCATAGCGTTTTGGTCAAAAGTAGGGCACTATATAGGGAATAAGGTGCTATTTGGGACACATACCTTCTCTTGTTTGTCCTAGTCATGTAGCTTGTGGTTGTAATAGTAGTATCCCAGTTTACTGGGCAACTATTGATTAGCTGATTCCCCGGGTAAGGGTTGTGGTGGCCGGGCTGGCGAGGCTAACTGGTGTGGTGTAATGGGAGCCTGGTCTTCTCCTAACCTACCACGTCATGCCTGTCATCCAACCTGCAATCAGGAAGCACTGTCAAGGCTTTGTCTGCCAGGGAAGGCCAGTCAGGGATATTTTTAGAAACCTACAGTCATAACAGGGATTTTTTTAAACTGAGATAAGTCAACAATAAAGCCGTCTCTGCTTTATTTGGTTATTTATACTGTCATCGGGGAAGAAAGGTGCTCCTTTAGATTCTTTATGGTTGTCACCTTTGTATCTGCCTTGCTAGGAAATTCAAGTCACACTTACGTGTTTAGT
Organism: Oncorhynchus kisutch; assembly: GCF_002021735.2. Lineage (NCBI taxonomy): Eukaryota > Metazoa > Chordata > Actinopteri > Salmoniformes > Salmonidae > Oncorhynchus > Oncorhynchus kisutch. The sequence goes on along the minus strand of NC_034186.2, from coordinate 20,507,191 downwards.
GTGAACCTTGTGGCTGTCTTCATGGTCCAAGTACTGCCTACAATGTAATGTAAAGTACTTTATTCTGTAATCTGATTATAGGACATAAATGGGATTGAAATTCAAGTCAGACTCACCGGTTGTTTTATTGATAAAACACATGGATGATTAAATCAAGGACCCTTTTAAGCAATTAAATGGTAAAGCAAATATTCCTGTTTTACAAGGTCTGTTTTATTGAGATTGAGTCCTACCCAGGACATCATTGTTTTGAGCAGGCTAGGCTGTATGCAGGAACGACTGTCGTCTCAGAACTAGCTCCAGCCGTATCTTGTTCTGAAAAGTGACAGCTGAAAATGAACAAGAACTCTTCCAGACAATACAGGCAAGAATTGAGAGAGGAGACACTGGACTAGAATGCAAGATCCATGCTCACTAACCCAACCCTCAACCCTCCGCCACAACAACAACATATATTTTCTGTCCTGATTAAGCCCAGTGAGGCGCATCATGTACTCTTTAGAAGAAAAAGAAACACACACCTATTAAGACGAGGTGCTGGCTAGCGGAGTAAACTTGAAAATAAAAGAGAGCCACACACTCTAGGAGCTCCGATGCAAAAATGTAATTACCAACGTTTCGACAGCCAAGCTGTCTTCATCAGGGTATCATGAGGGCATCGTGTACTCTTGCCTGGTCAAGCTGAGATAGGAACCAGCCCAGCGACACAAACTAGCTGTGAACGACAGCTCCTCTCCTTGGCAGACTGTCACAAACGTGTTGAGGTTGACAGCAGACCTCTTTCTCACCTCTCCACTTGACATCTCCTCTCTGTTTCTGGCTATGAACCTTGGCCCTGCAGCATGGGACAAGTGTCACGGCCGTTGAAAGAACTGGACCAAGGTGTAGCGTGGTGAGTGTACATATTTTATTTAGAAAAGACACCGAACAATAAACACTACAAAACAAACCGTGATGCTAAAGGCTATGTGCCATAAACAAAGTCAACTTCCCACAAAGACAGGTGGGAAAAGGGCTACCTAAGTATGGTTCTCAATCAGAGACAACGATAGACAGCTGTCTCTGATTGAGAACCCTACCCGGCCAAACATAGAATACCCAACCCAAATCACACCCTGACCAAACCAAATAGAGACATAGAGAACATTTTCAAGGTCAGGGCGTGACAACAAGGCACTCCTATTGAGGGAAACACAAATTCCATTGTAATGCATCTATGTGTAGCTGGTGAGATGAGTCAGGTACAGGACAACAGATATGAGTAATGAAAGCAATTTTACTCAATAATATAACAATACACGTCGTATAAATACAAGGCCACAAATACGGACCGCAATACAATAAACAATTACTCACAAACAAACATGGGGGAACAGAGGGTTAAATAATGAAAAAGTAATTGGGGAATTGAAACCAGGTGTGTAAGACAAAGACAAAACAAATGGAAAATGTAAATTGGATCGACGATGGATAGAAGGCCAGTGACGTCGACCGCCGAACGCCGCCCGAACAAGGAGTGGGACCTACTTCGGCGGAAGTTGTGACAGTACCCCCTCCCCCCCCTTGATGCGCGGCTCCAGCAGCGCACCGACACCGACCTCGGGGACGACCCGGAGGACGAGGCGCAGGGCGATCCGGATGGAGACGGTGGAACTCCCGCAGCATGAAGGGTCCAAGACGTCCTACACCTGCACCCAGCATCTCTCCTCCGGACCGTACCCCTCCCACTCCACAAGGTACTGAAGGGCCCTCGCCTGACGCCTCGAGTCCAGGATGGCTCGAACAGCATACCCCGGGGCCCCCTCGATGTCCAGAGGGGGCGGAGGAACCTCCCTAATCTCAGACTCCTGGAGTGGACCAGCCACCACCGGCCTGAGGAGAGACACATGGAACGAGAGATTAATACGGTAATCTGGGGGAAGCTGTAACCTGTAGCATACCTCGTTCAGTCTCCTCAGGACTTTGAATGGCCCCACAAACCGCGGACCCAGCTTCCGGCAGGGCAGGCGGAGGGGCAGGTTTCGGATCGAGAGCCAGACGCCTCACTGCGGTGGCGGTCGGTGCTCGCCTTCTGCCGCCTCGCGGCCTGTTGCAGGTGCACATGGGTGGCGTCCCAGGTCTCCTCCGAGTGCTTAAACCATTCATCCACCGCAGGAGCTTCGATCAGGCTCTGATGCCAAGGTGCCAGAACCGGCTGATACCCCAGTATGCACTGGAAAGGGGAGAGTTTAGTGGAGGAGTGGCGGAGTGAGTTTTGGGCCATCTCTGCCCAGGGGATGAACCCTGCCCACTCCCCCGGCCGGTCCAGGCAAAATGACCGCAGAAACCTACCCACATCCGTTACTCTCGGGGTGAAAACCTGAGGTGAGGCTGACCGAGACCCCCAGACACTCCATGAATGCTCTCCTGACCCTGGACCTGAACTGGGGACCCCGATCAGAGACTATGTCCTCAGGCACCTCGTAGTGCCGTAAGACGTGAGTGAACAGGGCCTCCGCAGTCTGTAGGGCCGTAGGGAGACCAGGCAAAGGGAGGAGACTGCAGGATTTAGAAAACCGATCCACAACGACCAGGATCGTGGTGTTGCCCTGTGAGGGAGGAAGATCCGTCAGGAAGTCCACCGACAGGTGCTACCACGGCCGTTGTGGAATGGGTAGGGGTTGTAACTTCCCTCTGGGCAGGTGCCTGGGAGCCTTGCACTGGGTGCACACCGAGCAGGAGGAAACATAAACCCTCACATCCTTGGCCAAGGTGGACCACCAGTACTTCCCTCTAAGGCAACGCACCGTCCGACCAATGCCAGTGTGACCAGAGGAGGGTGACGTGTGGGCCCAATAGCTCAAACGGTCACGGACAGCAGACGGAATGTAAAGGCTCCCAGCTGGACACTGGGGGGGAGTGGGCTCTGTGCGTAACGCCTGCTCGATATCCGCATCCAGCTCCCACACCACCGGTGCCACCAGGCAAGAGGCCGGAAGTATGCGAGTGTGATCCATGGACCGCTCCTCTGTGTTATACATCCGGTACAGTGCGTCTGCCTTAGCGTTCTGGGGACCTGGTTGTAGGACAGAGTGAAAACAAAACGGGTAAAGAACATGGCCTACCTTGCCTGGCGAGGGTTCAGTCTCCTCGCCGCCCAGATGTACTCCAGATTGCGCTGGTCAGTCCAGATGAGAAAAGGGTGTTTAGCCCCCTCAAGCCAATGTGTATACATCTTCAGAGCCTTGACAACAGCCAACAGCTCCCAGTCCCCCACATCATAGTTTCGCTCCACCGGGCTGAGCCTCTTCGAAAAGAAAGCACAGGGGCGGTGCTTTGGTGGCGTGCCCGAGCGTTGAGAGAGCACGGCTCCTATCCCAGCCTCAGACGCGTCCACCTCCACTATGAACTCCAAAGAGGGATCCGGATGAGCCAGCACGGGAGCCGAGGTAAACAGAGCCTTCAGGTGGCCAAATGCCCTGTCCGCCTCAGCCGAACACTGCAGCCGCACAGGTCCCCCCTTCATCAGTGAGGTAATGGGAACTTCTAGGGGTTTTAGGCTGGGTTTCTTTACAGCGCTTTGAGATATCAGCTGATGTACGAAGGGCTATATAAATAAATTGTATTTTATTTGCTACCTACCAAAACCCCGGATAAAACTCTGGTAGTAGTTGGCAAACCCTAGAAACCGCTACACTTCCTTTACCGTGGTGGGAGTCGGCCAATTACGCACGGCTGAAATGCGGTCACTCTCCATCTCCACCCCTGAAGTGGAAATGCGGTACCCTAGGAAGGAGACTGACTGTTGGAAGAACAGACATTTCCCAGACTTGACGTACAGGTCATGCTCCAACACTCGACCAAGCACCCTGCGCACCAGGGATACATGCTCGGCTCGTGTAGCGGAGTATATCAGAATGTTGTCGATATACACCACTACACCCTGCCCGTGCAGGTCCTGGAAAATCTCGTCAACAAAGGCCTGGAAGGAGTACCATGACGAGGTACTCATAGTGCCCTGAGGTGGCACTAAATGCCGTCTTCCACTCGTCCCCCTCCCGGACACGCACCAGGTTGTAAGCGCTCCTGAGATCCAATTTTGTGAAAAAGCGTGCCCTGTGCATTGACTCGATCGCGCTGGCGATGAGAGGCAGCGGGTAGCTGTACCTCACAGTGATCTGAATGATACCTCGATAGTCAATACACGGGCGCAGACCTCCATCCTTCTTCACAAAAAATAAACTTGAGGAGGCAGGTGAAGTGGAGGGCCTGTATCCCTGCCCCAGGGATTCGGAGACATATTTCCATAGCCGCCGTCTCCTCCTGTGACAGAGGATACACGTGACCCCTGAGAAGTGCTGCGTCTACCAGGAGATTTATAGTACAATCCCCCCGTCGATGGGGTGGTAATTGAGTCGCCCTCTTCTTACAGAAGGCAAGTGCCAAATCGGCATATTCTGAGGGGATGTGCACGTTGGAGACCTGGTCTAGATTTTCCACCGTAGACGCACCGATGGAAACCCCTACACACCTCCCTGAGCGCACTCATTACCACCCCTTGAGAGCCCTCTGTTGCCACGAAATAGTGGGGTCATGACAGGCCAACCAGTGTAGGCCCAGCACCACGGGAAACGCAGGAGAATCAATAAGGAAGAGACAGATTCTCTCCTCATGACTCTCCTGCTTAACCATGTCTAGTGGAGCGGTGGCCTCCCTAATCAGCCCTGGCCCTAATGGTTGACTATCTAGGGCATGCACAGGGAAAGGCATATCCACAGGAACAAGGAGGGTCCCTAAACTATGGGCAAATGAACGGTCAATAAAATTCCCAGCTGTGCCTGAATCTACTAGCGCCTTATGCTTGGAATGCGGGGAAAACTCCGAAAATGTAATAAACACATACATGTGAGCAACAGGGGGCTCTGGGTGAGCATGGTGCCGACTCACCTGGGGTGACACGATAGTGCCCTGCCTGCTGCCTCGACTCCCTGAGAAACCCCCCCAGCACCGGCCAGCAGTGTTGCCCTGTGTGGCCACAGATGGTGCAGGGAATGACCCTCCTCCGGTCGCCCTAAGCGCAGCACCTCCCAGCTCCATGGGCGTCAGATTGGAGGTGCTGGGGGATGGAACTGACTGGCCCCGATCCGGATAATCCGCAGGTGGCCAGCAAGTTGTCCAGTCGGATGGACAGGTCCACCAGCTGGTCCAACGTGAGGGTGGTGTCTCGGCAGGCCAACTCCCGATGGACATCCTCGCGCAGACTGCACCTGTAGTGATCGTTCAGGACCTTGTCGCTCCATCCCACGCTGGCGGTCAGGGTCCGGAAGTCCAAGGGTCCGCGCTCCTCGTGGCGCTCCTTTGGATGCAACTCAGCATTCTTTGTCCTCCAAACACGATGAGTTGAGTTTTTACCAAAAGTTATATTTTGGTTTCATCTGACCATATGACATTCTCCCAATCTTCTTCTGGATCATCCAAATGCTCTCTAGCAAACTTCAGATGGGCCTGGACATGTACTGGCTTAAGCAGGGGGACACGTCTGGCACTGCAGGATTTGAGTCCCTGGCGGCGTAGTGTGTTACTGATGGTAGGCTTTGTTACTTTGGTCCCAGCTCTCTGCAGGTCATTCACTAGGTGTGGTTCTTGTGATCATTTTGACCCCACAGGGTGAGATCTTGCGTGGAGCCCCAGATCGAGGGAGATTATCAGTGGTCTTGTATGTCTTCCATTTCCTAATAATTGCTCCCACAGTTGATTTCTTTAAACCTATTGCCTATTGCAGATTCAGTCTTCCCAGCCTGGTGCAGGTCTACAAGTTTGTTTCTGGTGTCCTTTGACAGCTCTTTGGTCTTGGCCATAGTGGAGTTTGGAGTGTGACAGTTTGAGGTTGTGGACAGGTGTCTTTTATACTGATAACAAGTTCAAACAGGTGCCATTAATACAGGTAACGAGTGGAGGACAAGAGGAGCCTCTTAAAGAAGTTACAGGTCTGTGAGAGCCAGAAATCTTGCTTGTTTGTAGGTGACCAAATACTTACTTAATAATTTGCAAATAAATTCATTAAAAGTCCTACAATGTGATTTTCAGTTTTTTTTTTCTCATTTTGTCTGTCATAGTTGAAGTGTACCCATGATGAAAATGACAGGCCTCTCTCATCTTTTTAAGTGCGAGAACATGCACAATTGGTGGCTGACTAAATACTTTTTTGCCCCACTGTATATATGAGATTAGTGATACAAGATATTATTATTATTATTAAAGTGGCATTATTAAAGTGACTAGTGATCCATTTATTAAAGTGGTCAATGATTTAAAGTCTGTAAGTAGGTGATGGCTGTTAAACAGTCTGATGGCCCTGAGATAGAAGCTGTTTTTCAGTCTCTTGGTCCCAGCTTTGATGCACCTGTACTGACCTCGCCTTCTGGTTGGTAGCGGGGTGAACAGGCAGTTGCTCGGGTGGTTGTTGTCTTTGATCTTTTCGGCCTTCCTGTGACATCGGGTGCTGTAGGTGTCCTGGAGGGCAGGTAGATTGCCCCCTGTGATGCGTTGTGCAAACGGCATAGGGGGGTGCTCCCTCTGCTCTTTCCTGAAGTCCATGATCATCTCCTTTGTTTTGTTGATGTTGAGTGAGAGGTTGTTTTCCTGACACCACACTCCGAGTGCCCTCACCTCCTCCCTGTAGGCTGTCTCATCGTTGTTGGTAATCAAGCCCCACTACTGTTGCGTCGTTTAGTTGGATACATGCATGGCCATGCAGTCATGGGTGAACAGGGAGTACAGGAGGGGGCTGAGCATGCATCCTTAAGGATCAGCGAAGTTGAGGTGTTGTTTCCTACCGTCACTATCTGGGGGCGGCCTGTCAGGAAGTCCAGTACCTAATTGTACTGGGCGGGGTTGCGACCCAGGGCCTGAAGCTTTATGAGCTTGAATGGTACTATGGTGTTGAATGCTGAACTATAGTCAATGAACATATTAGAACGGTAAGCAAATTGAAGTGGTTCTAGGGTAACAAGTAAAGTGGAGGTGATATGATCCTTGACTAGTCTCTCAAAGCACTTCATGATGACAGAAGTGAGAGACAAAGGCGGGGCGATAGTCATTTAGTTCAGTTACCTTTGCTTTCTTGGATACAGGAACAATGGTGGCCGTCTTGAAATATATGGGGACAGCAGGATAAGGAACAATTGAATTTGTCCGTAAACACTCCAGCCAGCTGGTCTGCTCTGGGGACGCGGCTAAGGATGCCTTCTGGGCCAGCAGCCTTGCGAAGGATAACACGTTTAAATGTCTTACTCACGTCGGCCATGGAGAACGAGAGCCCACAGACCTTGGTAGCGGGCTGCGATGGTGGCACTGTATTATCCTCAAAACGGTCAAAGAAGGTGTTAAGTTTGTCTGAAAGCAAGACGTCGGTGTCTGTGACGTGGCTGGTTTTCCTATTGTGGTCCCTGATTGTCTGTAGACCCTGGCACATACATCTCGTGTCTGAGCCATTGAATTGCGACTCTACTTTGTCTCTATACTGACATTTCGCTTGTTTGATTGCCTTGCAAAGGGAGTCACTACACTGTTTGTATTTGGCCATATTCCTAGTCACCTTTCCAAGGTTAAATGCTGCTGTTCGCACTTTCAGTTTTGTGCGAATGCCACCATCTATCCACGGTTTCTGGTTAGGGTAGGTTTTAATAGTCACAGTTGGTACAACATCTCCAATACACTTCCTTATAAACTCACTCACTGAATCAGCATATACGTCGATATTATTCTCTGAGACTACCCGGAACAAGTCCCAGTCCATGTGATCAAAACAATTTATTTTTATTTATTTATTTTTCCTTTATTTAACCAGGTAGGCAAGTTGAGAACAAGTTCTCATTTACAATTGCGACCTGGCCAAGATAAAGCAAAGCAGTTCGACAGATAAAACGACACAGAGTTACACATGGAGTAAAAACAAACATACAGTCAATAATGCAGTATAAACAAGTCTATATACAATGTGAGCAAATGAGGTGAGAAGGGAGGTAAAGGCAAAAAAGGCCATGATGGCAAAGTAAATACAATATAGCAAGTAAAATACTGGAATGGTAGTTTTGCAATGGAAGAATGTGCAAAGTAGAAATAAAAAAATAATGGGGTGCAAAGGAGCAAAATAAATAAATAAATAAAAATTAAATACAGTTGGGAAAGAGGTAGTTGTTTGGGCTAAATTATAGGTGGGCTATGTACAGGTGCAGTAGTCTGTGAGCTGCTCTGACAGTTGGTGCTTAAAGCTAGTGAGGGAGATAAGTGTTTCCAGTTTCAGAGATTTTTGTAGTTCGTTCCAGTCATTGGCAGCAGAGAACTGGAAGGAGAGGCGGCCAAAGAAAGAATTGGTTTTGGGGGTGACTAGAGAGATATACCTGCTGGAGCGTGTGCTACAGGTGGGAGATGCTATGGTGACCAGCGAGCTGAGATAAGGGGGGACTTTACCTAGCAGGGTCTTGTAGATGACATGGAGCCAGTGGGTTTGGCGACGAGTATGAAGCGAGGGCCAGCCAACGAGAGCGTACAGGTCGCAATGGTGGGTAGTATATGGGGCTTTGGTGATAAAACGGATTGCACTGTGATAGACTGCATCCAATTTGTTGAGTAGGGTATTGGAGGCTATTTTGTAAATGACATCGCCAAAGTCGAGGATTGGTAGGATGGTCAGTTTTACAAGGGTATGTTTGGCAGCATGAGTGAAGGATGCTTTGTTGCGAAATAGGAAGCCAATTCTAGATTTAACTTTGGATTGGAGATGTTTGATATGGGTCTGGAAGGAGAGTTTACAGTCTAACCAGACACCTAAGTATTTGTAGTTGTCCACGTATTCTAAGTCAGAGCCGTCCAGAGTAGTGATGTTGGACAGGCGGGTAGGTGCAGGTAGCGATCGGTTGAAGAGCATGCATTTAGTTTTACTTGTATTTAAGAGCAATTGGAGGCCACGGAAGGAGAGTTGTATGGCATTGAAGCTTGCCTGGAGGGTTGTTAACACAGTGTCCAAAGAAGGGCCGGAAGTATACAGAATGGTGTCGTCTGCGTAGAGGTGGATCAGGGACTCACCAGCAGCAAGAGCGACCTCATTGATGTATACAGAGAAGAGAGTCGGTCCAAGAATTGAACCCTGTGGCACCCCCATAGAGACTGCCAGAGGTCCGGACAGCAGACCCTCCGATTTGACACACTGAACTCTATCAGAGAAGTAGTTGGTGAACCAGGCGAGGCAATCATTTGAGAAACCAAGGCTGTCGAGTCTGCCGATGAGGATATGGTGATTGACAGAGTCGAAAGCCTTGGCCAGATCAATGAATACGGCTGCACAGTAATGTTTCTTATCGATGGCGGTTAAGATATCGTTTAGGACCTTGAGCGTGGCTGAGGTGCACCCATGACCAGCTCTGAAACCAGATTGCATAGCAGAGAAGGTATGGTGAGATTCGAAATGGTCGGTAATCTGTTTGTTGACTTGGCTTTCGAAGACCTTAGAAAGGCACGGTAGGATAGATATAGGTCTGTAGCAGTTTGGGTCAAGAGTGTCCCCCCCTTTGAAGAGGGGGATGACCGCAGCTGCTTTCCAATCTTTGGGAATCTCAGACGACACGAAAGAGAGGTTGAACAGGCTAGTAATAGGGGTGGCAACAATTTCGGCAGATAATTTTAGAAAGAAAGGGTCCAGATTGTCTAGCCCGGCTGATTTGTAGGGGTCCAGATTTTGCAGCTCTTTCAGAACATCAGCTGAATGGATTTGGGAGAAGGAGAAATGGGGAAGGCTTGGGCGAGTTGCTGTTGGGGGTGCAGTGCTGTTGTCCGGGGTAGGAGTTGCCAGGTGGAAAGCATGGCCAGCCGTAGAAAAATGCTTATTGAAATTCTCAATTATGGTGGATTTATCAGTGGTGACAGTGTTTCCTATCTTCAGTGCAGTGGGCAGCTGGGAGGAGGTGTTCTTATTCTCCATGGACTTTACAGTGTCCCAGAACTTTTTTGAGTTAGTGTTGCAGGAAGCAAATTTCTGCTTGAAAAAGCTAGCCTTAGCTTTTCTAACTGCCTGTGTATAATGATTTCTAGCTTCCCTGAACAGCTGCATATCACGGGGGCTGTTCGATGCTAATGCAGAACGCCATAGGATGTTTTTGTGTTGGTTAAGGGCAGTCAGGTCTGGGGAGAACCAAGGGCTATATCTGTTCCTGGTTCTAAATTTCTTGAGTGGGGCATGTTTATTTAAGATGGTTAGGAAGGCATTTAAAAAAAATATCCAGGCATCCTCTACTGACGGGATGAGATCAATATCCTTCCAGGATACCCCGGCCAGGTCGATTAGAAAGGCCTGCTCGCAGAAGTGTTTCAGGGAGCGTTTTACAGTGATGAGTGGAGGTCGTTTGACCGCTGACCCATTACGGATGCAGGCAATGAGGCAGTGATCGCTGAGATCTTGGTTGAAGACAGCAGAGGTGTATTTAGAGGGGAAGTTGGTTAGGATGATATCTATGAGGGTGCCCGTGTTTAAGGTTTTGGGGAGGTACCTGGTAGGTTCATTGATTATTTGTGTGAGATTGAGGGCATCAAGTTTAGATTGTAGGATGGCTGGGGTGTTAAGCATGTTCCAGTTTAGGTCGCCTAGCAGCACGAACTCTGAAGATAGATGGGGGGCAATCAGTTCACATATGGTGTCCAGAGCACAGCTGGGGGCAGAGGGTGGTCTATAGCAGGCGGCAACGGTGAGAGACTTGTTTTTAGAGAGGTGGATTTTTAAAAGTAGAAGTTCAAATTGTTTGGGTACAGACCTGGATAGTAGGACAGAACTCTGCAGGCTATCTTTGCAGTAGATTGCAACACCGCCCCCTTTGGCAGTTCTATCTTGTCTGAAAATGTTGTAGTTTGGAATTAAAATGTCTGAGTTTTTGGTGGTCTTCCTAAGCCAGGATTCAGACACAGCTAGAACATCCGGGTTGGCAGAGTGTGCTAAAGCAGTGAATAGAACAAACTTAGGGAGGAGGCTTCTAATGTTAACATGCATGAAACCAAGGCTATTACGGTTACAGAAGTCGTCAAAAGAGAGCGCCTGGGGAATAGGAGTGGAGCTAGGCACTGCAGGGCCTGGATTCACCTCTACATCGCCAGAGGAACATACGAGGAGTAGAATAAGGGTACGGCTAAAAGCTATGAGAATTGGTCGTCTAGAACGTCTGGAACATAGAGTAAAAGGAGGTTTCTGGGGGCGATAAAATAGCATCAAGGTATAATGTACAGACAAATGTATGGTAGGATGTGAATACAGTGGAGGTAAACCTAGGTATTGAGTGATGAAGAGAGAGATATTGTCTCTAGAAACATCGTTGAAACCAGGAGATGTCATTGCATGTGTGGGTGGTGGAACTAATAGGTTGGATAAGGTATAGTGAGCAGGACTAGAGGCTCTACAGTGAAATAAGCCAATAAACACTAACCAGAACAGAAATGGACAAGACATATTGACATTAAGGATAGGCATGCTTAGTCGAGTGATCAAAAGGGTCCGGTGAGTGGAGAGGTTGGTTGGTGATTTAGACAGCTAGCCAGGGCATCGGTAGCAAGCTAGCATAGGATGGAGGTCTGTTGGTAGCCACCCCTTACGTTCCGTCAGTAGATTAGTGGGGTTCCGTGTGGTAGAGGGGATTAATCCAAATCACACAACAACAACAAAAATAAAAACAATAGATATAGTTATAGAGGCCCAAGAAGAAAACATAATAATAATAATAAAAAAAAAAAAAAAAATTGTCCGATTGTCTATTCAGATAGCAGCCGGTAAGACAGCTAACGGTTAGCAGGCCGCAGATGGGCGTTCAGGTAACGTCGCGACGGAGGAGCCAGCCGAATAACTCCTTCGGGTAGATAACGTCGGCATTCCAGTTGTGAAGGCCCGGTGGGGCTCCGCGAAGGCAGTAAAACGGGTCCGGATAGGTGACTGCAGCCCAGGTGTGATTGATGGAACTCAGGAGTGATTGACGGAGCTTGCTAGCTCCGGAATAATTGATGTTTGCTCCGGAATCGACGAAGGCCGATAGTCACACGGATAGCAGCTAGCTAGCTGTGAGATCCGGGTATGAATGTCCAGAGAGCAGTCGAAATCCAGGGACATGGAGAGAAAAATTGGTCCGGTATGTTCCGTTCCGAGCCGCGCTGCGCCGTACAGAACTGGCGATAGATTTTCGAGCTAAAGGATAGCTGATGACCACAAACCGTGGTTAGCTGAATATTAACGATTTGCCAGTAAAGGAGCTAACTAGCTTCTGAACTAGCTTCTGGATTAGCTTCTGGCTAGTTTCAGGCTAGCTTCTTGGAGTTTCTGGCTAGCTTCTTGGAGGATTACAGATCTGAGGTAAATAATACTTTTTTATAAATATACATTGGTGAGGCGGGTTGCAGGAGAGTGTTTTGAAGATGAGTTGATGGAAAATAAAAATAAAATGTATGTGAAAAAGTTCTAAATATATATATATATACAGGACACGACAAGACGAGGACAAAAGACAATCTTGAAGCGTGGTTTCAGAACAGCGTTGAATAGGACTAGGACTAATAGTTTAATAGTCCTTAGCATGGGTACATTAAAAGTAGTCAACTGGGTGGGGATTCCTATGGGTTGGGGTGTGATCAGCCAATCATCAGAGAGCTTTGTCTTCTTCAGATTTGGTTGCCTATGGTTTGTAATTCAAAGACTAACATAATATCCATGACCAAGACTAAGATTTATACCATGACATTGGTCCCAAGATCCAGACCCATGGAGTTGAGACCATGACAAGTTAAAGACCAAATTGATGTGGTCATGAATGATCTCAAGACCATGTGCTCCTTTCTTCAATAGTGTCACATCCTGGCTCTTAGATGGTGACAGGCAAGGGAGTCCATGCATTGGCAGTTAAGGAGTAACAAAAAATATGTATTAAATAACTGACAAACTATAAACTACAAAGGAAAACTAACCTGTGAAGTGTGAAAGTAGGCATGTGAAGGGGGGTAATGGAAATGCATTATCCAAAAAACATAATGTAGTGATTGTTTAACAGACGATATTTTATTTTTACAGATGGAAAAATGTGGAAGAGGCAGGAAGTGTCAACTGCCAAATATCACCTGAGGAACTGGAAGGTGAGTGTACCATTATAACAACAAACAGCAACACATCACCTTAAAATCTCAACAGCCATTAACATGTCTAAAACCTTGTAAATTAAATAATGAAAAGCGGGCAGAGGGCTTGCTTGCTTCCTGACAGCCTGTTTTGTTGACTCCAGCTACCCTAGTCATAGACTGTTCTCTCTGCTACCGCACGGAAAGCGGTACCGGACCGCCAAGTCTAGGTCCAAGAGGCTTCTAAACAGCTTCTACCCCCAAGCCATAAGACTCCAGAACAGCTAATCAAATGGCTACCCAGACTATTGCCCCCCCCCCCCCCCCCCCCCCCCCCCCACGCTGCTACTACTCTCTGTTATCCTCTATGCATAGTCACTTTAATAACTCTACCTACATGTAGATACTGTACTACTCGACACCTGTGCCCCCACACATTTACTATGTACCAGTACCCCCTGTATATAGTCTCGCTATTGTCATTTATTGCTGCTCTTTAATTATTTGTTATTCTTATCTTTTACTTTTACATTTTTGTATTTTCTTAAAACTGCATTGTTGGGGAAGGGCTTGTAAGCAAGCATTTCACTGTAAGGTCTACTGACACCTGTTGTATTCGGCGCATGTGACAAATTAAAATTGATTTGATTTAACCGTAGTGTAGTCTGTAGTGGTATATGTTTCAGCCTTGCCAGTTTCCACTACACAGCCAATCTGATCTGGGCCTTTGTACTGGCCTGACAGACATACAGCTGCTGCCTCCAGAGAAACTCATTTTATAAGTGCCTTTGAAACATTATCCTCGCTGGGCCCTGGAGGGGTGTCGGCTGTCAATTAAGTAATTAAAGAGGTAGGTGTTGGCCAAAGCCGGCCCACAGGCCTGTCAGTGGACTGTCCAGCAAATACTATTTAAAATATTTTTGAGCTGTTGGTTAGCCTACCTGGAGTGCAAAGTGGGCAGGGTTTTCACCTTTAGGACTTTACAATTGGTTCCATTGCAACAGGTAAGCTCAATCAAGTACATCTGAAGTATTCAAAATAATTTCAAATAGTATTTGAATCCAGGGCTGTTCCAGTGGGCCCTAGGCCTTGTTAGTGAGGCCTGACCAGGGAGGGAGTGTCTCCATGTCAGACTAGGGGGCTGGCGGCTATGTGCTAGAGGCTGGGGGCTTGATGGTGATGGGACAGTAAGGATAGGCATCCGGATCACCTTACCTACAACAGCTTGGAGTCCCACAACCTCACAGGGATTATGTAACATACAACGTCCAAATCAAATGCAAATGGACAACAGGCAGGGCATGCCTTGACAGGGCAGGGGCCACGACCCACCACGGCGTTGTATTCTGTAACCAATTCAATAAGTGGTATTCATTCCCAAGAGCCAATTATTGCTGTGCATACAAGAAGTCAAGAAAACAACAAAATGATGACCGGAGAGATGTGTTTGGTAACCAGCGAAGCAACTTTGTTGTGGTTGTTGCCTGCTGTCATAGAGATAAACATGACTTGCAAGCCAGATAAATCCATATACAATGTATCTCTTTCTCAAAAATGTTAGACTGAGTGTTGGCCTTGCTGTGAGTTGTATTGCTTGTGGTGACATTACATTATCACCAGCTGTGGTTGGTATGGCTCACAGGTTTTATATTTTGCAGCCACTGTTTTCTCTGTTGTTATGTTTACAGAATGATTCTGTGTTTGTATGTTTATTTATGCTATATTTAATTTGCCTGCTCTATGTTGATTATTTTACAATGTTTATTTATTCAACATCATGTATGTGTCATTTCTATATTTCTCTGCCTTTGTTGAACTTCAATCAGTCAGTTTGTTGAATATTTTGAAATGGCTCTAGTAACTGCAGTAAGTTCTGTAGTGCCTTGTAACCTTGTCTGTCCTATATATGATGCTGTGGGTGAATGTGTTGTAATGGGAGTAGTAGTTCTAATGATGCAGTATATACTGTATCCCTGCTCCTCTTAATGCTGTGGATGAATGTGTTGTAATGGGTGTAATACTACAGATGTAGGATCTTAATTTGATCACTCTTTTGTTGCTGAGAATTTATAGAGTATTCAATGTTTAAAAATACTATTAAAATGTCAGACTTGATTTGCCCTGTCTGTGGATGAATGTGTTGTAATGGGTGTAGTAATTCTAATGTTGTAGTGAAATGTACTCTCTCCCTCCCCTTCCCAGATGATGCTGTGGGTGGTAGCCTCTCTGCTGACCCTGATAGAGGGGGTGTTCTCTGAGGAGGACACAAAGGAGGCCCACACTGAGCAGCTCCAAGCCCAGGAGAGGACCACCACCGCTGGGACCTGGCTCCCAGACCACTACCCAGAGGTCCACCAGCTGGAAGAGAAGAGGAGCGGCCATGGCCAGGCCTCCTGGCCTAGTCTTTTCGGTTAGTACTTCCTCAGAACACTCCACGACCTCAGACAGGGGTCAAATACTGGATGCTGTCACACAAACCACATCACATAAAAAGGCAATGGGCCCTGGTCAAAAAGCGTGCACTACAGTAGGGAAAGGGTGTTATTTGGGATGCAGCCAAATTATCTGGAGCAGAGGACCCCCCAGTGCACCATGGGAAAGCATGTAACATTACTGTATATCAAGGTCTCTGATTGCTGTGTGGGAGCCATCTAACAGTACATACCCAGCCCTGCATGTTCATCTCTGTCCAGAGTTTTTATTAGATGGAGAGGCACATTCTTTATCCTATTCTACATCATTCTGTGTACTGTAACCATAATCAAGTCAGTTTTAGAGCTGTCAAGCTGTCTCTCTGAGAACAACAATTAATACATCTGAAGCTAATGCCTTGAAAGGTAATGGCCATAAAACAAGAGAATGTCTGTGTCCCATATGGCACCCAATTCCCTGTATAGTGCAATACTTGTAACCAGAGCCCTGTAGGAATCCTATGTGCCCTGGTAAAAAGTAGTGCACTACATAGGGAATAGGGTGCCCTTTGGGAGGCAGTCCATCACTCCCTTATGGCTACTAGAACTTCTGGTAGTTTTCAATGCAGCAGGTTGCTGTACATGTTATGTCCTGGGTCTGTGTGGATGGATCTCCACTGACCTCTGAGTTACCAATCACAGGGCTATCGCAGCCAACCCTGAGGCTACGGCTGAGGACACAAACACGTACAGCAAATTCCACTACGACCTCTGCAGAGACATCAAACAGGCAAAAGGACCATATTGGAACAAAGGTGGAATCCTATTATTCCAGCTCCGATGCTTGGCGCATGTGGCAGGGGCTACAGTACATTACGGACTACAAAGGAAGCCCTAGCTGTGATCTGCCCAACTATGCTTTCTACCAGACGAACTCGATGCTTTTTATGCACGCTTCGACAAAAACAACACAGAGCCCTGCGTGAGGGCCCCCGCTAATCCGGAGGACTGGGAGATCTCCCTCGCCAACGGCTGACGTGAGTAAGGTTTTTAAGCGGGTCAACACTCGTAAGGACGCAGGGCCAGACAGTATTCCAGGATGTGTCCTCGAGGTATGTGCAAACCAGCTAGCAGGCATCTTCACTGACATTTTCAACCATCTCCTTGTCCCGGTCTGTAACACTCACATGCTTCAAGCTGACTACCATTATTCCTGTTCCCAAAAACTCTAAGGTCTCCTGCCACAATGATTACCGCCCAGTAGCACTCACATCTCTAATAATGAAGTGCTTTGAAAGGCTGGTCATGGCACATATCAATACCATCATCCCAGACACCTTGAACCCACTCCAATTTGCACACCGCCCGAACAAATCCAGACTACCCCATTTCAATTACACTCCACTGGATCCTGGACTTCCTGACAGGCCGACCCCAGGTGGTAAGAGTAGGCAACAACATCTCCTCCACGCTGACCATCAACACTGGGGTCTCTCAGGGGTGTGTGCTTAGTCCCCTCTTGTACTCCTTGGTCACCCATGACTGTGTGGCCACACACTACTCCAACTCCATCATTAAGTTTGCTGATGACACGATAGTGGTCGGCCTGATCACCAGCAGTGATGAGACTTGGAAGTGTGGTGCTAGGACAACAACCTCACCCTCAACTTCAGCAAGACCAAGAGTGTGCAAAGCTGTCATCAAGGCAAAGGGTGGCTACTTTGAAGAATCTGAAAAAATATATATATATATTTTATTTGTGTAACACTTTTTTGGTTACTACATGATTCCATGTGTGTTATTTCATAGTTTTGATGTCTTCACTATTCTACAATGTAGCAAATAGTCAAATAAAGAAGACCCTGGAATGAGTAGGTGTGTGCAAACTTTTGACTGGTACTGTAAGCATTTCAATGTACTTGTGCACATGTGACAATAAAACTTGAACTCTGTCAAGAATACACAGGTGTCAGAGGGCAAGATAGTTTCAAGATATTGTATATGAGTACACATCTTTTGGTTTATATTGTTCGTGCTTCTTTATTGACTCTTTGTATACACACCCCCCCCCCCCCCCCCCCCCCCCAAACAAAAAAAACAAACATGCGAAATCACTTGTGAAGCCGATTTTTAGAGAGTCTTTGAAGCAACAGTGTCGGAAGTGGTTCCCTAAAGCTCGTGGAATATTTCTATAATTGTATGAAATTATTTTAAACCCTTGTGGCGTGTTTTAACATGGCTAGACTACCAGCTCCCTTGTTCTTGTTTTGCCGGAGGAACATTTTTATTCAAATTTAATTTTTTCATTTTCGTAAACAACACTACATGACCTGACTTGTGTTATTGTAATTCTCTATGCTTCAGCTCATACACTGAAAGAAAACGTTCTCCCTAGAAAACCCATTACCCAAGACATATGAGCGTATTAAGGACTCGGAGTAGACCTACAAAACTTCAACTGTGCAGTGCATAACCATTCTCAGGTCAGAAGAATGTTAAAACAGCTCTAATGCCTGTGCTATGTTACGCCTATGAAGTAAAAACCTTCAATGTGTTCATGCATCATACATACTAAGTTTATGGAAGGTAAATCTCCCTTTGAAATAACTAATAACTCACACAGAGCAACATTACTTCTCCTGTTGGAGACCAGCCAGACGCTCCTACTCTCCCTCCTCTCCTCCGGTGGTAATCACCCTACATTGTTACAGTACACTTTGCACCATTCAGCTGATAACAGGAGGAATTCCACTCCCGGTTTCAACACCAGCCCTATCTGCTTTTAATTTAACCACACATGCTCTGTTCTAGCTCCCCCACTAGACTATTCATGTGCACACATGTACACACACACATGTTATGTTCTTCTATCCTGGAGAGGACCTAAACTGTATTTCCATTCAAATATTGTCACGCCCTGACCTGAAAGATCTCTGTTTTCTTTATATGTTGTTTAGGTCAGGATGTGACGGGTGGGTACGCTAGTTTTGTATTGTCTAGGGTTTTGTAGGTCTAGGGGTTTTTGTAATTCTATGTTGGCCTGATATGGTTCCCAATCAGACAGCTGTTTATCGTTGTCTCTGATTGGAGATCATATTTAGGTAGCCATTTCCCTGTGGTGTTTGTGGGATCTTGTCTATGTGTAGTTGCCTGTCAGCACTCGTTTGTATAGCTTCACGGTTTGTTTTGTTATTTTGTTAGTTTGTTCAGTGTTCATTCAGTTAATAAATAAGAATATACGCATACCACGCTGCGCCTTGGTCGGATCCTTATAACGAACGTGACAGAAGATCCCACCAACAAAGGACCAAGCAGCGTGTTCAGGAGGAAGTGACCTGGGAAGAGATCCTGGATGGAGCAGGACCCTGGATGCAGGCGGGGGAGTATCGCCGTCCTTAGGAAGAAATTGAGGCAGCGAAAGCCGAATGGCGACATTACGAGGAGTAAGGCAACACCAACTTTTTGGGGGGCACATGGGGAGATTGGCTGAGTCAGGTTGGAGACCTGAGCCAACTCCTTATGCTTACCGTGGGGAGCGTGTGACTGGTCAGACACCGTGTTACGCAGTGATGCACACGGTGTCTCCAGTTCGCATTCATAGCCCGGTGCGCTCTATTCCAGCTCCTCGCATTTTCCGGGCTAGAATGGGCATCCAGTCAGGACAGATGGTGCCGGCTCAGCGCTCCTGGTCTCCTTTACACCACCTCCACAGTCCAGTAAGTCCTGTGTCTCCTCTCCGCACTCGCCCTGAGGTGCGTGTCATCAGTCCGGTGCCACCTGTACCGGTCCCACGCATCAGGTCTCCAGTGCGCATCCACAGTCCAGTACGTCCTGTGCCTCCTCTCCGCACTCGCCCTGAGGTGCGTGTCACCAGCCCGGTACCACCAGTGCCGGCACCACGCATCAGACCTCCAGTGCGACTCCACAGTCCAGAGCTTCCGGTGACAGTTCCCAGTCCAGAGCTTCTGGCGACAGTTCCCAGTCCAGAACCTCCAACAACGTTTCACAGTCCGGAACCTCCACCGACGGTCCACAGTCCGGAACCTCCACCGACGGCCCACAGTCCGGAATCTCCCCCGACGGCCCACAGTCCGGAACCTCCACCGACGGCCCACAGTCCGGAACCTCCACCGACGGCCCACAGTCCGGAACCTCCACCGACGGCCCACAGTCCGGAACCTCCACCGACGGCCCACAGTCCGGAACCTCCACCGACGGCCCACAGTCCGGAACCTCCACCGACGGCCCACAGTCCGGAAACTCCACATAGGGTCCACAGTCCGGATCAGCGAAAAGAACCGGAGCCGCCACCGAGGGTAGATGACCGGACCCTCCCCTATAGATTCAAGTTTGCGGCCGGGAGTCCGCACCTTTGGGGTGGGGGGGGGGGGGGTGTACTGTCATGCCCTGACCTGAGAGATCTGGTTTTTAAAAAAATATTTTGGTTAAGTCAGGGTGTGATTAGGGTGGGTACGCTAGTTTTGTATTGTCTAGGGTTTTTGTATTGTCTAGGGTTTTGTAGGTCTAGGTTTTTTTTGTAATTCTATGTTGGCCTGATATGGTTCCCAATCAGACAGCAGTTTATCATTGTCTCTGATTGGGGATCATATTTAGGTAGCCATTTCCCTTTGGTGTTTGTGGGATCTTGTCTATGTGTAGTTGCCTGTCAGCACTCATTTGTATAGCTTCACAGTTCGTTTTGTTATTTTGTTTGTTCAGTGTTCATTCAGTTAATAAATAAGAATGTACGCATACCACGCTGCGCCTTGGTCCAATCCTTATAACGAACGTGACAAATACCTATTTTTTTCCTCATCTTAACCTGTAACCCTAACCTAAACCTAACTCCTAACCCTAACCACTAACCCTTACCTTAAGCCTAATTGTAACCCCAACCCTAAACCTAACCCCTAAGCTTAAAATAGCCTTTGTCCTCATGGGGATGTGTGACATGTCCCCATGTGGGAAAATGTTCCTTGTTTTACTATCCTTGTGGGGACTTTTGGGGATTTTTGGTCCCCACAAGGATAGAAGAACCAACACACACACACACCTCAAGCTACAGCACAGACACACACAACAGGCTGCAGCAGTACCTACCCTACACTGTACTCAGTGGCCCTCAACCAGCGAGACTGTGAGAAGTTCACAGATTATGGTTGCTTTACTCAGGCACCATTTTTTGGATCTACTTGCGGAGTTCACAGGTTTAGAGATATTACTTGTTTTCGGTATTATGTCACTCACCTACACCAAAATCCAAAGGGCTAGTTTCATACTCTCTCATTGACTTATATTTCCTTAAGTTCTCACACAAGAAACACTTTGTACCTATGAATGTTGTGGAAAAGGTTAGTAATTCAAACAAACACATAAAGTGCTATATAGAGAGGTCATTGCATCACCATTTCATTCACCTAGCCTCTCTTAATGTGTCTCCTTGTGTCCTGTCTCCTGTAGAGAACCCAGGTCTTGAGGGCGACGGAGAGGGCTATCCGAGCAGGTGGCAACGCTCACCTCCAGACCCAGACCCCGAACCCTCCCGTAGAGGCTCTCGCAAGAAAAGCAAAAAGCCCAAGAACAGCAGCCGGGACTGCCGCATGGAGAAGAAGGAGATGCGTGTCAGAGACCTGGGCCTGGGCTTTGACTCGGATGAGATCATCCTGTTTAAGTACTGTGTGGGGACGTGCTCGAGCTCCCGTAAGAACTACGACCTGGCCCTTAAGGCCCTGATGGAGAACGAGAGTATCCCCAGCAGGAAGGTGAGTGCCCACCCCTGCTGCCGGCCAACCCGCTACGAGACTGTCTCCTTCATGGATGCCCAGACTATATGGCAGACCATCAAGTGGCTGTCAGCGGCTAACTGTAGCTGTGTGGGGTGACGGCCAGGGAGTAAAAGGAAGTCTACCTGCAGAACACACATGCATAAAGAAACTCCAGGGTGAAGAGAGGAAGTGGCTAAGATGCCTTCACTGTGGGCGTGTTGGGCATAAATGGTGGATCAGAGCCTGGACCGAAGCCTTGGCCCAACGGCTGGGTTTCATCCTGACGTGGATCCACTTTGGATTAACCAGTCTTCTCGGGTAGGGAAAGCACGGATGCAAGATAGAGATACAGCCTATCAAATCCATATGTTTAACAGAGGAGTTACATCCTCGGTCAGAGCCCAGGATTCACGGCTCTGGAGACTGGTGAGGAATGGAGTTCCTGGGCAGGGACTGGGGTGGTTAGGACTGGTTGTCTCCCTCCCTGTGCTGACAGCAAGGTGCCTTTTGGTTATGTCAAAAAAGAGGAGATGGTGAAGCAAAAGCCTTGGACCATTGGACCTTAACTCTGAACCAGAAGAGGAGCATTTTGGGTTACATGGCACCTGACCGTAAAGAGGGCAAACAGTTTGAAGAACAAATACTTGTGAAGAAATATTAAGAAGTTAAGTTTTTTGGTTTCGAAGGCTCTCCAATAAGACCAAAATAACTATGAGATGTAATGCATTTTTATGTTTCCTTCTTCAATGGCAGCTCATCCACATAGGGATTGGTCATAGCAAGGTAGCTTTGAGCCAACCGTAGTACATCTCCCATCTCCAAGTGTTTCATCATGGCATTCAGTTGTGTGCTTAGTGATAGGAATCATCTACTCTTACTTTAGTAACTCATGCATGCTTTGAGAACAATACCAAAACGGTAACAACTGTACCTACTTAGATTAACTGTAAAGTCTAGCAGAATCTGAAGCACTTGTTTGTAGCTTGGCCCAACTTGTTTACTGTACATGTCTATAAACAGTGTGTTGTAGGATGCCATCACAGGGCCAAGGTCAGTCATGGCCCAGCCATACCTCGTGCTGCCTGACACACAGCTTTCATCACAGGGTTTATTTTCAGCTCTGAACGTGGCACTTCACCGCTGTCAATTTAACTTTTTGGATTACAAAGATAATTGAGCATATTGACAAATGTTATTCAGAATGTGCTTATCATACTTTGTACCATGATAGTATACTGTAAATATCTCATATTGCATAATTTATCTATGTTATGTTTCTTATGGACAAACAGAACTCTTCATTGACACCACTCTGTTGCATCTGTGTTGAAGGAACGTTTGAGTGGACCCCATATGTACATAATGTATTCTGATTGGCTGCCTCTCCACACCTGACCATTGAAATGGAGACATACAGCAGAGAGAATAAGACATAATGTACTGTAGATACAGTATATAAAAACAAGGGGAAAGTTTACGAACTAATGTATCCCACATATTGCATTATAGTATATTTATGTATTTATAAAGTATTGTATAAACTGTAGCTCCCTCTCTCTGTGTTCTTTAGATTGTTGATGGTTAAGCGACAGTGTAGGTGTTGAGAAACATATATTCATATCAAGTGGTGTTAAGAAAATAAAAGTGAAGCATTATTTTTGTTCAACTGTTGGAGTTTGTACAGTAGATATTCATAAAGAAATGTTCATCTGTTTGTAGTAGGCGATGTACATTGTGTACATTGTGCCTAGTTCTCAGGATCATGCTGTTATGTTTTACATTAGCTGAAAGACATATCTCCTCAATCTCTTTATAGTTAGATATCATCTGGAGAACTATTGTTTATTATAGAAATGTTATGATCAATCTTTCAAGAAGTGTTTGTATTCACAATAATCAACAATCAAGAGTCTATTGAAAGATGTATCTATACATTGTTATTATATCCATGATGTCATTCATTGTCTCAATCTGTGTTTCCTACCCAGATCCCACCACCAATGGTAGGCCTACTAACATTTAACCAAAACATGTACTGAGAGAGGTTTCTATTCCATTTTAACCATGTGCTTCAACCATAACACATAGAGATTTTGTGTTTGCTAGTTGTTCACAGAAATATGTTTAGGGACTGGCAAAGTGTGTACACAGATGATAACTGGTCTTTATTCTGCCTTCAGTATATGTACAGTTTGTGGTTATATTAAGCTGCAGCATCTGGTGTGCATTTAATCTGCAAACATGGGGCCTTCACCCATTGTTTAGGTCCAAACTTAACTTCCCTGTTAGATGCCATGCATCTCATCATCGCCGAATTGTACATTAGGGAAAGTATTTATTACATTTAAATTATTTATTTATTGTAATTTTATGTGATACACTTGTTGTTACAAATATCAGATGTTTATAATTTATGAAGTGGCCATGTATGCTTTATCTTCTTTAACTATTGTCTTCTCTGTGGAAAGAGCAAGAATGTTTCCAAGCAACAAGTCTCTGCCGACCCCCCCCCCCCCCCCCCCCCACACACACACACACACAGACAAGGAGGGATTTAACTTTCAAAACAGTGCATGTAGGTATATCCACTACATGTTTATATGAACCAGATACACTGATAGAAAACAATCTCATTTAACCTGGTGTAGACTCCTCCACTAGCTCTGTCAGTCACATTTGTTGCCAGAGAACCTTGCCAAGAGATGAGTGTCAGTCCCTGGCACCCTGGTATCAGAGACCAAACACCTCTGTTCCCTTTTTAGATGTTGCTCTAAAACCCAATTCATACCCTACACAAGTACCCATCCACAATTAGCTATGCAAAATGGCAATCCTGCATTGTTCTGTCGCAAAAATATGCAAACGTGTGCAGCCCTGCAATTTGGAACTCGACGCAAGTATGTAGGATTACCTCTTGCATAGTTAATTGCATTCTTTGATTGTTTACTTGTGTAGGTTATAAATAATGCTTAAAGGGAATCTTCACAATTTTTAAACTTCGTATTCATCATCTCCAGCATCACCCCAACATCAACATATGTGAAAATGGTGCATTTCTATGTTTTGTAGTAAAAAGATAGGGGTAGATAAGTTTTTCCAATGACCTCATCGGTGTGGATTGTGTGATTTTTGACCAATTGTGAGTAGGCATTTTCTACTAATTGTCGACGAACTGGTTGATGTCATTAGAAACACGTATCTTTCTCCATCTTTTTTTTTTTACTACAAAACATATAAACGCACCATTTTCACATATGTTGATGTTGAGGAGGTGCTGGAGATGATAAATATAAAGTAGAAAAATTTTGAATTTTCCCTTTTAAGTCAGACACAGCACTAGGCCTACTTCTGCTCATGGGACCTTGTTGTAGTTCCATACATTTACCTGTTATTAAAACAACCTTATTATCCAGTGTTTAACGAAGACAATAAATGTTGGTATTCATATTATAATGACATGGTAGTGCATTGTTATATTTGTTATTATTATTATTGTGTTACTGTCATGTCTGAAAGGTCTCATGGATGCTATTGTTGTACTTCTCTTAAAAGAATAAAGCTTCTTTACACATGAAAATGTATCTCCTGTCCTTGTTTTACATACACCCGACTTAACCATACCCCTGATACACAAAGGTCATATATGGTACATCTGCAATAGGCAGAGGTTAATCAAATAATGTTTGTGACTGTAATCATAACTATTTATAAGTAGTTGTTACTAATGGCTTTTAATTAAGGAAGAACAGTGCAGATGCAAAGTTTGGTAACAGAATGACGGCACAAACAGCACAAACCGTCATTCTGTTACCAAAATGTGCATCTGCACAGTTCTTCAAGTAAATGTTATTTTGTGAAATGTTCAGTGGAAACTGGTAAAAGTAGTCCTTGTTTGTTCAACTTTGCAATCATTGGTTTTTGTTTGACATATATTTTAAAGTGAAAAATTCAGCATCACTCTGTGACCATGGAATTGCCCAGGATTGAATGCAGATCTGAGTTCATTCATCAATAACTCTTTGGCTTCTTTGTTTCTCCCATGTATTTGTTAATGGATTGAACAGGAGGCAGGTTCTTCATTCCCAAAACACTGGACTATTTACCCCCTGCCTGAGCTCAAGTTGTTTGGCCACCTGCCCTGTGGCTGTGAGATATTGTTATTACACTGTGTTCTCTCTTCAGGGGTACAGTAACGAGATCAGAATGTAGATTTGCACCTCCTAGAGCAGGTCCTCACGCTGACTGTGTGTAATCGGTGAGTCATGCAATGTGCTGTAGCATAGACAGATGACAGCACATTGTCATACAGAGTGGGGCATTACTGGGCAACACTGGGGCCTGCCTCATGGTTTAAAAAGGCGTCTTATCTTAACAGTAAAGGTGTTCATGCAAGAGAAACGGTCTATCAAGAGTTTGATGGTGTTGGATAAGAGAACAAGACTTGCCTTGTGTGGTAGTTTACAGAGACGTGCAGAACGTGGTGTTGGCTCTGTGCTTATTGAAAAAACTCCTGTGGGAACTCCTTTTCCAATTGAGGCCCTGTCACTCAGACCATTGAAGAGCAACCATGGCAGAACGCGGGCAGTAAACTCATACACATACACGCATCAAAGGCCTTTCATATGATATAACCATTCTGATCACCATTGCATGTCTTCACAATATTGAGACTAAAATGTGTTCTAATCTCGGCCCCAGAACCAAAACAGCTACTTGATTTTGGCACTGTCACAATAGTGTGTTGTAATTAGCTACCAGGGCCAAATCTAACACATGAATTGAAATGCTGCAGACTAGCCTAGTTCAGTCCAGACTCAGTCAGTGATGCTGCAGACTAGCCTAGTTTAATCTAGACTCAGTCAGTGATGCTGCAGACTAGCCCAGTTTAGTCTAGACTCAGTCAGTGATGTTGCAGATTAGCCTAGTTTAATCTAGACTCAGTCAGTGATGCTGCAGACTAGCCTAGTTTAGACTCAGTCAGTGATGCTGCAGACTAGCCTAGTTCAGTCCTGACTCAGTCAGTGATGCTGCAGACTAGCCTAGTTTAGTTTAGACTCAGTCAGTGATGCTGCAGACTAGCCTAGTTTAATCTAGACTCAGTCAGTGATGCTGCAGATTAGCCTAGTTCAGTCTAGATTCAGTCAGTGATGCTGCAGATTAGCCTAGTTTAGTCTAGACTCAGTCAGTGATGCTGCAGATCAGCCTAGTTCAGTCAGTGATGCTGCAGATTAGCCTAGTTTAGTCTAGACTCAGTCAGTGATGTTGCAGATCAGCCTAGTTCAGTCTAGACTCAGTCAGAGATAATGATAATGACTCAGGTGTCTAAAATAGGAACCTGACCCTGGATCTTATCACCTGTTCTTTCACCTGCCCACGTCCCATATAGCCTTGCATGAGAGAAAGACAGACCACAATAAAACAGAAGCTGATTGGGAAACCCTCAACTTGTATCCCATATGGAACCCCATTCCCTACATAGTGCACTACTTTTGACCAGATCCCCATGGACCCTGGTCAAAAGTAGAGCACTAAATAGAGAATGGAGTGCCATTTGGGATGCACACACCGTGGCAGCCGGCCAGGTCAGTGGTTACCTAGACCTCACCTCACCTTACCACACCCAGCTCTGCCCTGCCCCCATGTTCCCTGATCCTGGTTTACAAGGGATAAGGGAAACCTTGCAGAGTTTATGGAAACTCTTATGTTTCTTATCAGACATGTGAATGGGAGATCTGCACTGGCTGTAGGAACATTAACTCCATGTTAACACAGGTGTGATACAGATGCCCAAACACAGAGATGAACGGTGATGATAAAGATATTTAAGCTTTTCACACTTGAAGTAGCATAATCTTTACCTAGCAATCAATTCAGTAAAAGACAGTGTTGGGGAAGCTACTCTGAAAATATAGTTTATCAAGCTACCAATCACTTCACACTGGAAGAAGTTAAGCTACACTACAGCTACCCTTAAGAAACATATTATTTACTTAAGTAAAGTTGCTCTGAAAAAGTAGTTCACTACATCCAAACTATTTAGTGAAAAATTGTCAATGACTGCAAATTGCAAGGGCAGATCACGTTTGGGTCATACGTTAACATAGTGTGTAATTTAGCCTATTAAACACCCAAAAACATGTTTCAAGTGAGATTTATGCAGGTCTTATGCAAAAAAAGGAAAAGGTTGCCTACTTCACCTGTATTTTCTTTTCAGAAAAAAGTTGTGTAGTTACAGTAGTTAGCTGACCACTACATGGCAAAAAAAGTTATTAAAACTACTGAAAACACTACCTAGATTTGAATTTAGTTCAAATACCACCAAGCTACTGCACAATATAGTTAAATTACTGCAACACTGGTAAAAGGTGAATTCAGTATTTGTTAGGGTTTCCCAGCTCTGTGAATTGTGGTCTATGAGCAGATGTCAACAACATAACATAAAGAAGACACAGCTAGACACATGCTTTTAATCATGAAAAAAAATGGATACTGATATAACTACTGAATAAAACTGCCATTCAACATTATAATCTCACATGTGTAATGTGTTGTCAACTGAGTGCTGCATAGCTTGTCTCAGTAGGTCCCCTGGTGGGCAATGATGGCCTATGAGCTTTTTCCCACACTGTATTTCCAAAACGAGAATTATTTTTTGAGCCTTAACGGTCGCCATATGATTGTGCAACCTGCGCGCGGGATATTTAACAGACGTAAACAAACCACGGAGAAACATGGGAGTCTAGCTAGCTAGCTAATCAATTGTTGTAGCAACTGTCATGTATATTTTGTCAACTTAACTATTCATCTACAGCAGTTAACATATCCTAACCACCCCATTGATCACCAGAGACGAGGAAAATGGTAAGTAGTTCGTTGCTAATACGCTTGTTGTCGAAGCAGCAGTTGCTAGCTCGCTAACGTTAGCTAGTTAGCGCAGTGCATAGCCAGAATGTTGAATACAATTCAATTTGATCTCACTCTACCCGTTTCCTTGGTGGTTGGTCCTTATGCAGCGCGGAATTTGAGACACCATATCCACAAAAATCCAAGCTGCGAACAGACTGGTTTTCTGAATGGTTCTCTATTTCCTCACCTGACAAATCCCTTTTGTCTCTACTTCACCTCATGTCAACAACAAAAATCCTACATGTGCGCCATATATATGCATGAGGCTTGTGGGGGAACATTTATTTTGACATAAGGAGGAGCAGAGAGAAAATGATTTGTGACATTAAATGGTCTACTCAAATGTGTATTATGTCATGACAGAGGAGAAGCCTAGCACCAAGCCAGGTTGCCAAAAGGAAGCATGGAGGAGATTCGTCCGAGGATGAGGATTGGAATCCAGAAGAAGATGTAAGTTATGTTTGGGTTGATTAGATACTCATCCGTTTTGACTATGATGTCCTACTTATATTTCACTGTCAAGCAGATCGGATAACACATGTTGTTTCAGACCAAAATAAGGAAGGGAGGAAATGAAAGCAGAGAAAGCTATATCTCTCCCTTCAGAAAGCCTTTGTCACAGTTGACCAACCAGCCTGTATGTGTGGACAGCAATGCACATGTGAGTATGGTCATTTTGACGCATAAATGAATTTGACAAGTGTGTGGCATGTGCTTACACAAACAATCCGTATAATGCTGCTATAGACATGCCAATTATTGTGAAGTACTTTGTTCATGGATGTATTGTCTTTACAGGAAGCCTTAATTAGAAGTATTCTCTCAAAACCTTTTAAAATCCCCATCCCCAATTACACAGGTAAGTAAATATGTCAAATCAATGTTGCTACCCTAGGTCTTCTCCACATATCTCTATATGACTATCTTTAGGAACAGTCTCAGTATATTATGCTAAGTAATGGATCTATCTATTACAATGGTATTGTGTTTGTTCTATAGGCTCTCTGGGGATAAGAGCACTAGGACTGAAGCGTGCGGGGGTAAGGAAGTCTCTTCACGACCCATTTGAAAACGGTGCACTGGTCCTCTATGAGCCTCCAGTGCTGAGCGCTCATGAGCTGATAAAAGCAGAGAAGTGAGTTAATCTCAATATTTAGGGAGGGATTAGAAAATGTTGACGTGAAGTCCGTAGCACAATTATGGTAGGGAGAGATTAGGAAAAACATTGTGATGGGAAGTCAATAGCTCAGCTACTGTCTCAGATCGTTATAAAGATCAGACTTTTGGTGATAACTTTGCACAAAATGACATGTTGTAGTAGAAGTTTATTAATATGTCTCTCTGTGTGCAGAGATAAACTGCCTGTACATGTTGTCGTGGATCCAGTCCTTGGAAAGGTCCTCAGACCCCATCAGAGAGAGGTACAGTCTCTTTGTAAATCTTGATACTTTTCTGTGTCCCAAATGGCACTTTTTTCCCTATATAGTGCACTAGTTTTGACCAGGGCCCAGAGCACACTTAATTGTATTTGTGTATACATTTGTTTCTAATAACCAGATTTTGTTGTATTCTGTCAGGGAGTGAAATTCCTGTGGGACTGTGTGACCGGGAGACGTATTGCCGACTCGTATGGCTGCATCATGGCTGATGAGATGGGGCTGGGGAAAACCCTGCAGTGTATTGCCCTAATGTGGACCCTGCTGCGCCAGAGTCCTGATGCCAAGCCTGAGATAGACAAGGCCATTGTTGTTTCACCCTCCAGTTTGGTTCGTAACTGGTACAATGAGGTGGGAAAGTGGCTGGGTGGACGCATCACACCGGTGGCCATCGATGGTGGATCCAAGGAGGAGATAGACAAAAAACTAGGTAGGTTTGTTTTGACCATTAAGCATTATTCCTGTTGTGGCAATACTTTTAGCAGTGGCACGGTTGTTCCCAGGACTCCCTTGGGAAACGGTGACAATTGTTACTTAGTGGACTATTCAGGCTAAATAAATAAGAATAACGTAAACCCTGTTCAATGTTAACATTTTATGTGCTTGACAGTGAACTTCATGACCCAGCATGGCTTGAGGGTTCCTACTCCAATCCTGATAATTTCATACGAGACGTTCCGGCTTCATGCTGAAGTTCTACACAAAGGAAAAGTGGGACTTATCATCTGTGATGAGGTACCGTGACGAGGAGATGTAGGCCAATATTCACAATGTGGTGCTGATCTAGGATCAGGTCCCCACTTATTAATTACCGATCCTAGATCAGCACTCCTACTCTATGTTTTATGAACACATGTCCTGGTTCTTAGGCTTCTGCTTAGGTTTTGGATTGATGTTATCCTCAAATGGACCATATACAAGTAGTAATAGTTGTAATATATTGTGTTCATTTCCAGATTTGATTTAACGTGGTTATGCCAATAGCACCTTGTTCCTTGTGCACCCTGTAGGGTCATCGGCTGAAGAACTCGGACAACCAGACGTACCAGGCTCTGAATGCTATGAGTGCCCAGAGGAGGGTGCTTATCTCAGGCACTCCCATTCAGAATGACCTGCTGGAATACTTCAGTCTGGTGCACTTTGTCAACGCTGGCATCCTGGGTAAGCTGACACTACATGGAGGCAAATGGACAAAATTCTATAAAAAGTTGATGTGAAAATTTCTAAGGTATATATGCTTTTCTGAATAGACGGAGAGACATGTTAAATGAGGTCGGTTAGATCTCCCCTTCTCTGCCTTCTAACTGTCCTCCTGTGGTTTTTCTTTCCCTTCTCAGGAACAGCCCAGGAGTTTAAGAAGCGTTTTGAGCTCCCCATCCTGAAGGGTCGTGATGCAGACGCCAGCGACAAAGACAGGCAGTCTGGAGAGGAGAAACTCAAGGAGCTGATCAGCATTGTCAATGGGTAAACCTCACACTTTGCTGAAGACTTAATAGTTTACCTACAACACAATGGACATCTTTATGGTCATGTGTATTTTCAGACTATCTGCCTAATATATCTTAGCTTGGCTGAAGCGCAGAACCACATGGTACACAGTGAGCAAGTCGGTCGCTTTAGTCAGGCAAAACATAACTACTTAATATGTCCGGGACAATACCAGTTCGTGATACTCGTTAGTATCGTGGCAAGGAAGCAAAACATGAAACTTTAGGAAAACCAAAATCCTTATGTTGTCATCCAGACTCTCATTTGATTTATTTTCTATAGCACACTATATTTGACATACAGTAGGTTTTTAAAGGGCCAGAGAGTTTGGTCTGCTTCGTGTTTTCATTTTTACCATGGAAAAACTTCTGTGATACTGGTATCGTCACAGCCCTATACTTAATATTTTTCTCTCCTTGGTGGTTTTAGATGCTTGATTCGGAGAACCTCAGACATCCTCTCAAAGTATCTTCCTGTTAAGATCGAGCAGGTCGTCTGTTGCAGGTCACTCTTCCATTTTCATGTATTTTTACATTTTAAGATTTTATTATATGTATTGATTGCAACTGACCACTGATAATGGTATTTCTGATGGTAATTAACAGGTGTGTTTAGTGTCACAAATAATGGTGTCGTGGTTCAACTAATTGCAAATGTATACTATAAAAATAAGTTGATGTTGGATAGTAAACCAATACCAAAAAAGTCTTTGTGCAACCAAACTTCCAGAAGTAATCAAGGCACTCTCATTTAGTGGAAAGATTTAAAAGCCTGTATTGTTCACAGCTTAATATTTGCGTGTTCTCTTCAGGCTGACCCCCCTCCAGTCAGAGCTGTATAAACTGTTCCTGAGGCAGGCTAAGCCCTTACAGACACTGCAGCAGCAGGGCAAGATCAGTGTCTCCTCTCTGTCCTCCATCACCTCTCTCAAGAAGCTCTGTAACCGTAAGTGTCCAAACGACAAATCAACTGGTGCTTTCTTATATGTATTGTCTTTATTGTATTATTAGTGAAGTCCTCCCATGTACATTTCTGTCCTGACACAACTTGTTTTTGTTGTTGTGTGTGTGTGGATATCCATTTGTTAGCTGTTTGGTTTTGCGTCAGTGTTTGTTGGTCTGTTGTATTGTGACTTATTTCTCCTTTGCCTCCCAGACCCGGCTCTCATCTATGATAAGTGTGTGGAGCGAGATGAGGGCTTCGATGGGGCCCTGAATCTCTTCCCTACAGGATACTCCACCAAGGCTGTGGAGCCACAGCTTTCTGGTAAGAACACCATATTTCCATTTTGGAAGGATTAGGGACAGGTAACACTTTTAGAACTCGCAGATATAATTCATTACATTATCCCCTTATAAATAAGCAATAAGGCCTGAGGAGTGTGGTATATGGCTAATATTCCACAGCTAAGGGCTGTTCTTATGCACAATGTAACGCGGAGTGCTTGGACACAACCCTTAGCCATGGTACATTGGCCATATAAAACATACCCCAGAGGTGGCTTATTGCTATTATAAACTGGTTACAAACAAAAAAAGTGTCATACCAATGGTATACAGTCTGATACACCACAGCTTTCAGCCAATCAGCATTCAGGGCTTGAACCACCTGATTTTATAATGAATTATAATCACTCCATTGTTAATATGGGATCTATAATGACGTTGATCTTTCCTCCAGGTAAAATGCTGGTTCTGGACTATATCCTGGCCATGACCAGAAGCACCACCAGTGACAAAGTGGTGTTGGTCTCCAACTACACACAAACACTGGACCTCTTTGAGAAGCTCTGTCGAACTCGAAGGTAAGAAAGGAACTAACACAGGAGCTGTCACATCCATTGTTTTCAGTTATTCTTGAAAATGAACTTTGAGAATGGAAAGAAACCACTTTCTTCTTTTGATCAGATACCTCTACGTTCGGCTTGATGGCACAATGTCCATCAAGAAGAGAGCAAAGATAGTGGAGAGGTTCAACAGCCCATCTGTAGGTAGTGAACATGTTGTAAATGGCATCTTGCTATAAGTGTTTGTTTGATCACAAGTATTTACATGACATCTCTCTCACTCAGAGCCCAGAGTTCATATTTATGCTGAGCAGCAAAGCTGGGGGGTGTGGCCTGAATCTGATTGGTGCTAATCGCCTGGTGATGTTTGACCCTGACTGGAACCCAGCCAATGACGAGCAGGCCATGGCTCGAGTCTGGAGAGACGGACAGAAAAAGACCTGCTACATCTACAGACTGCTTTCAGTGAGTAGAACAGAGAATGACTAGAGGATCATACTGAAAAGTGGTGTCAATTCATTCATTTGATTTATATCGCTTTTCCAAGTGCTTGGGGAGGGAGGGGAGACTCGCCTCGGGAATGGAGCATGGTGGTATTTGCAATTGAACTATCAAAATGGTGTTTTGACTTAAAACACCATTTTGATAGTTCAATTGCAAATACCACCATGCTCCATTCCCGAGGAATGTGTATGACTGACAGTTGCTCTGTGTGAATGTGTGTTCCTGCAGACAGGGACAATTGAGGAGAAGATCCTTCAGAGGCAGGCCCATAAGAAGGCTCTGAGCAGCTGTGTGGTGGACGAAGAGCAGGATGTGGAGAGACACTTCTCTCTGGGGGAGCTACGAGAACTCTTTCATCTCAATGAGGAGACCACCAGTGACACGCATGACAGGTACACACACACACACGACCGGTACAAATACAGTTCGCAGCAGCCCATTGGCAGTAATTTAAAGATGGTTGCGGTCAATTCTTGGATGTCGTTACATCCTCCCTCTTTGGAAGAGTTCACTAATGTCAGCTATTCTGTCTCCTGTGCCCCTGCCAGGTTCCGCTGTCGGCGCTGTGTGAATGGGCGACAGGTGCGGCCCCCTCCTGAGGACTCTGATTGTACCTGTGACCTGTCCCAGTGGCAACACTGCTCTGACAAGAGGGGCCTGAGAGACCCCATACTGCAGGCCTCCTGGGACGCTGCCATCTCCTTTGTCTTCCACCAGCGCTCCCACGAGGACCAGAGAGGGGTCGTGTGACAGACAGGCGGTCTGAGACAACCAGGAGTCATGGTATTTGACGAGAGGACCTAGCCCTGAACCAAGGGCGGCCAACCAGCACATAGGAGCAACGTTACTGGACAAGAGGGCCCAGGAAAAAACTGTCTGTGCTGTCTGGAATCCTTGGGATGTCCGTACCCTAAACCGCTACCCCTTTTAAATTTCAATGTGGTAGGGATGTCCCAAGGACCCAGGATTGCACGGACCCTAGGAAAACAGACATGCTATCTTATGATGGGAATACTACTTATCGTGATGGCTTCACGGCTGAATTCCCCCATACTCTTTATAAGGGTGTGTAACAGAGTAATAACCATATTGAAGACCATTTTCTTCTTATGAAAGACAATCCTACCTGCAATTGTCCACACATCTCTCTTTACAGTCTTTTGGGTTGTACCCACAGTGTAAATGTTATTGTTTTCTGTTAAATCGTATACTTTTTGTTTTGTAAAGAACTGACAATTTCACTAATGTCAGGATTTATTGAACCAGGACAAGTGTTCACAATTCAACAAACAAGACATTAACAAAACAATTATTTAAGGGCTGCAGATGCTGCATTAAAAATAGATGCTGAGTAAAGGGTAACAAACAAACATTGGTGAGCTGAACAATATAAAGGAAATGGTGCATTTTTGTTATTTTTCACACAATTAGGATAAAGTTCATTATTATTTCACAATTTGAAATGCCAAATAAGGCCACTTATTATTAGTTTTTTTTGGCTTTAGGCATGCAACAGTCTTGACTAGGGTTGTAAAGGAAGGGTATACTACTGGATGTATTTCCAGTTTACCAGTGAACTACCAGAATGTTAGATTAGATTATGTAGAATCCTCCATCAAGACAGCTAGTGGCACTTTTGCGTATTTAAGACTTGTACAGGTGCATAATAACCTCTGGCCCTTTGTGTGGCCTTACCACATGTAAAATATTTTATAGAGTGACAGTTGTAAAACATTACCCTAAATATAAACCATTGGTGTTTAATATGAGGGTTTCAGCATGAAATATATATTTCTATATTTACAGTATTTCTTGCCAATGTTTTGGAGTCTAACTGGCGGCAGTTGTGAAGAAAATCAGTGGGAAGAGTTGCAGAGTTAACTGAAAATAATGCCATTGATGATTAGATGCTTCCCCATCCCCCATTAATTGGGCTATTTTCTCTTGAACCATGTGGTCTCTGTACTAGAAACTCATGGGCACATTAATATATATATCAGCAAACTTAATGTGTAGATATTTGTATGAACATAAGATTCAACAACTGAGGCAAACTGAACAAGTTCCACAGACATGTGACTAAAAGAAATTGAATAATATGTCCCTGAACAAAGGGGAGGTCAAAATCAAAAGTAACAGTATCTGGTGTGGCCACCAGCTGCATTAAGTACTGCAGTGCATCTCCTCATGGACTGCACCAGATTTGCCAGTTCTTGCTGTGAGATGTTACCCCATTCTTCCACCAAGGCACCTGCAAGTTCTCTGACATTTCTGGGGGGAATGGCCCTAGCCCTCAGCCTCCGATCCAACAGGTCCCAGACGTGCTCTGATCCGGGCTCTTTGCTGGGCATGGCAGAACACTGAAATTCCTGTCTTGCAGGAAATCATGCACAGAAAGAGCAGTATGGCTGATGGCATTGTCATGCTGGAGGGTCATGTTAGGATGAGCCTGCAAGTAGGGTAACACATGAAGGAGGAGGATGTCTTCCCTGTAACGCACAGCGCTGAGATTGCCTGCAATGACAACAAGCTCAGTTCGATGATGCTGTGACACACCTCCCCAGACCATGACGGACCCTCCACCTCCAAATCAATCCCGTTCCAGAGTACAAGCCCTCAGTGTAACGCTCATTCCTTCGACGATAAACGCGAATCCGACCATCATCCCTGGTGAGACAAAACCACAACTTGTCAGTGAAGAGCACTTTTTGCCAGTCCTGTCTGGTCCAGCATCGGTGGGTTTGTGCCCATAGGTGACGTTGTTGCCGGTGATGTCTGGTGAGGACCTGCCTTACAACAGGCCTACAAGCCCTCAGTTCAGCCTCTCTCAGGCTTTGCGGACAGTCTGAGCACTGATGAAGGGATTGTGCGTTCCTGTTGTAACTCGTGCAGTTGTTGCCATCCTGTACCTGTCCCGCAGGTGTGATGTTCGGATGTACCGATCCTGTGCAGGTGTTACACGTGGTCTGCCACTGCGAGGACGATCTGCTGTCCGCCCTGTCTCCCTGTAGCGCTGTCTTAGGCATCTCACAGTACGGACATTGCAATTCATTGCCCTGGCCACATCTGCAGTCCTCATGCCTCTTTGCAGCATGCCTAAGGCATGTTCACACAGATGAGCAGGGAGGGACCCTGGGCATCTTTTGGTGTTTTTCAGAGTCAGGACACAAAGAGGCCTTTCTACTAAGTTTTCATAACTGTGACCTTAATTGCCTACTGTCTGTAAACTGTTAGTGTCTTACCGACCATTCCACAGGTGCATGTTCATTAACTGTTTATGGTTCATTGAACATGCATGAGAAACAGTGTTTAAACACTTTACATTGAAGATATCTTTGAAAGACAGGGTCCTGAAAAAGGGGCGTTTCTTTTTTTGATGAGTTTATTTATATATACACATATAATCATACTAAATTTAGATTATCCATTGAAAGTAAATGTTAATCCAGGACTAGGCTTAATCTGGGTCTGGGAATCTATACTGAAATGCTAGGTTATCAGTCACCTGAGTGGTGTGGGCCGGGGGATGCTTCTCATTGGGACTTTGTGGAACTCTGCTACAGAGTGCATCTCCATGGAATGACCTGAGGGGTTAAGAGGACATTATAACATTTGGTGCCAGCTGTAATAAAATAATTTAAAAAACATAATATACACTACATGGCCAAAAGTATGTAGACAACCCCACTAGGCAGGGTAGCCTAGTGGTTAGAGCGTTGGACTAGTAACTGGAAGGTTGCAAGTTCAAACCCCCCTACCTGACAAGCTGTCGTTCTGCCTCTGAACAGGCAGTTAACCCACTGTTCCTAGGCCGTCATTGAAAATAAGAATTTGTTCTTAACTGACTTGCCTAGTTAAATAAAGGTTAAAATTAGTGCGTTCTACTATTTCAACCATGCAATCTCCATAGACAAACACTGACTTTCAACTTGGCACAGTAATTGAATGCCACCTTTCCAACAAGTCAGTTCGTCAAATGTATGCCCTGCTAGAGCTGCCCTGGTCAACTGTAAGTGCTGTTATTGTGAAGTGGAGATGTCTAGGAGCAACAGCAGCTCAGCCACAAAGTGGTAGGACACACGAGCTCACAGAACGGGATCGCTGAAGCGCGAGAGTTCCAAACTGCCTCTGGAAGCAACGTCAGCACAAGGACTGTTCGTCGGTAGCTTTATGAAATGGGTTTCCATGGCCAAGCAGCCGCACAAAAGCCAAAGACCACCATACGCAATGTCAAGTGTCGGCTGGAGTTGTGTAAAGCTCGGTGCAGTGGCACTCCTCTCTGGAGTGATGAATCTGGCAGTCTGACGGACGAATCTGGGATTAGTGGATGCCAGGAGAACGCTACCTGCCCGAATGCATAGTGCCAACTGTAAAGTTTGGTGAAGGAGGAATAATGGTCTGGGGCTGTTTTTCATGGTTCGAGTGAAGGGGAAATTGTAACGCTACAGCATACAATGACATCAGATGATTCTGTGCTTCCAACTTTGTGGCAACAGTTTGGGGAAGGCGCTTTTTCCTGTTTCAGGATGACGATGCCCCCGTGCACAAAGCGAGGTCCATACAGAAATGGTTTGTTGAGATCGGTGTGGAAGAACTTGACTGGCCTGCACAGAGCCCTGACCTCAACCCCATTAACACCTTTGGGATGTTCGGCTGCGAGCCAGGTCAAATCGCACATCAGTGCCCGACCTCACTAATGTTCTTGTGGCTGAATGGAAGCAAGTCCCCGTGACAATATTCCAACATCTAGTAGAAAGCCTTCCCAGAAGAGGAGGCTGTTATAGCAGAAAAGGGGGACCAACTCCATATTAATTCCTATGATTTTGGAATGAGATGTTTGACGAGCAGGTGTCCACATACTTTATAATAATAACAAATTGTTCATTAAGATATTTAGACTTTTAGAATTGTATCCTCTTAAGGGATAGTCACTGAGGCTCAGTAAATCTGAATTTCTTCACTGGACCAAGTACAATTAATTGACTAATTAGGGTTGGGTACTAGCCAATTCATGTATTTTAAATGCATTTACAAACACACCACAATTAGCTAAAATAGCTGAGAGACACTTACCAAGAGTTAAATAAAGTTTAAAAAAAATAAAAAGCTTTCTTGTCCAGTACATCATGTGATGACTGACAGTTGAGGCATATCTTCTTCAAGCATAGGTTGGTAGCACCTTATTAAATGGAAAAGTGACCAATTCGGGAACATTTTGGCGAACTCCTGGCAGACTTGATACAAGCTATTGTGTAATGATGTAATTCTTCACTGGATTGGTCTGAACCTTTGCACACACTGCTGTCATCTTGTGGACAACACCTAGATTACACCTATAATCCTTTCTCAATGTATGGCTTTTCTCTTGCTTTCTCTAGCAAGATGATGGAACAAAAAAAATAAACATTTTTGTTTGTTTGTATTATCTTTAACCAGGTCTAATGTGTTATTCTCCTACATTAATTTCACATCTCCACAAACTTCAAAGTGTTTCCTTTCAAACGGTATCAAGAATATACATATCCTGGCTTCAGGTCATGAGCTACAGGCAGTTCGATTTGGGTATGTCATTTTAGGAGAAAATTGAAAAAAAGGTGTCTAGTCCTTGGCAAGGACAGGCTCGTGGTAATGGCTGGAGCAGAGTAGTGGAATGATATCAAACACATGGGTTCGATTAATTTCACCACTGAAATACCTCAAAATAGCTAACTAGTTTGCCATTTAATTGTAAAATATCTCTTCTTCAAATTGATGTTTTGTGGACGTCCGGTTAGTCCTTTCTGTCCAACCGCCGGTGTGTAGCTTGAACCGCATGCGCAGATTTGTACCAGTCAAAATCCTCAGCGGTTTATTTGGCTAACAAGTGAATACTTCTTCGTATTTTAACTTTTCTTATTGGTTAGAGATGGCCGCTAGATATGATAGAGCTATAACAGTATTTTCCCCCGATGGACACCTGTTTCAAGTGGAATATGCACAAGAGGCTGTGAAAAAAGGCTCTACTGCGGTGAGTGTTATTACTACTAGCTAAGTTAGCTAGCTAGCCAATTTAGCAAGGCTAACGTTATCTTTAGTTACTTTTCACTCTCTTGCATTTGTCATAACGTTACTTCATTTGCTTTGTGAATTTGAGCTTACAATTGATAGCTGAATTAGCTAGATAAGATGATTATTCGATATAGCTAACTTGCTAACAACGAGATACACATTCAGCGGGGACAGCATGACTTGCATGTAATTGCTAACCCTCCAACTAGCCCAGCTAGCTAGCAAACAGGTTTTGTTCAACGTTGTCTTTATTGCAGTTGCAATGCGCATTTCAGAACATGGTAATATACTGACTAATCATTGTTATTTTGTGCAGGTGGGCATCAGAGGGAAAGACATTGTCGTTTTGGGTGTTGAGAAAAAGTCTGTAGCTAAACTCCAAGAGGAGAGGACTGTACGCAAAATATGTGCACTTGATGATCATGTCTGTATGGCATTTGCAGGTAAGACCATCCATTTACTCACACACCCAGTCCTAACCACCTGTTATCAGTCTGATTCGCCTAGTTAGCTAGTTTTTATTGAGCCTTGCTGTAGTTCTCACTGGTTTTCAATAAACTTTGATTTGATTTCAGATGCAGAACTGGTTTTGTTAGTCGAAAAGCAGGTATTTTGTGTCAGTTTTGAGTAAAAGGCCTGAAATGTAGAATGTTGTGACTCAGACATTGTCCCTCTCTTCTGTCCTTCCAGGTCTGACGGCCGATGCTCGTATCGTTATCAACAGAGCCAGGGTGGAGTGTCAGAGCCACCGGCTTACTGTAGAGGACCCTGTTACTGTGGAGTATATCACACGCCACATTGCCACACTCAAACAGGTAGACTGCATGCAAAACACACTGGTATGAACATGCTTCACTGCCATAGAAATGAATGTTTCTTGGTAGTGGTAGTCATCCTGGTTTCATTCAGTTTTCTTCCATTGGGTGCCTAATGAACATGATCCAGGCAGTCTCTCACACAGTCAAACCCATTGAGTAAGTGTGTGAGTCTCTCTTTATCCCCCCCTTCAGCGCTACACACAGAGTAATGGACGCAGACCCTTCGGTATCTCTGCTCTGATCGTGGGCTTTGACAACGATGGAACCCCACGACTCTACCAAACGGACCCATCTGGAACATATCATGCCTGGAAGGTGTGTAACACTGTCCTCTCTCTTATGTATAGTAGATCACAATCTGCTATCCTGCTAAATGGGTAGAAAACAACACAAAGGCCCGCACACTAATGCTGGCATTATCCAATCTGTTTGGTGAATTTTTCACTTTGGGGGTGTGGTTTATTCTTAGTGTTCCATTTTCTATGTGTAACCTCTCTCTTGTCCTTCTCCCCTGCAGGCCAATTCTATCGGTCGCAGTGCAAAGACTGTCCGGGAGTTTCTGGAGAAGAACTACACAGACGAGGCCATCGCTACTGACAACGAGGCTATAAAGCTGGCCATCAAAGCCCTGCTGGAGGTAGGCTAACATAAGGCACTAATATTTGCTTGATTCACACTAGAAGGCCAACAAGGCAAGCTGTACTAGGCTGGCCTGATTACCCATCTACCATAGTTTCTGGAAATGAAAATATCTGAGCCGGGAACAATATGGTTCATGTTGACCCTATAATGTGAATTGGGCAACTAAGTCACTAATGGGTGTTGATGGTAATGAACATGCTTACCTCCTGACCCTATGCTTTACAGGTTGTTCAGTCAGGAGGAAAGAACATTGAGCTGGCAGTGATCAGGAGGAATCAGCCACTGAAGGTACACACACAAACACTAAAAGCAGTTAACTGAACAATTAATTATCATTTGAAATCATTACTAATTCCCTGTTTTGTACATCTTTATCAGCTTTTGGAGTCTAAAGAAATTGAAACCCTTGTGGCTGAAATCGAGAAGGAGAAAGAGGAGGAGGCAGAGAAAAAGAAGCCGAAAAAATCGACATAAATCAAACTAGTCTGTCACATTACCTGTTTTCAGTTTGTGTGAGGATAGGCTTCAATAAGGGTGAACACAAACACCCCCTTTATCCTAGACACAGACTCGTCTCCATTTTATATATTTTGTTCTGTAGTGTGGCTACTACTGTTGTTATCACATTATTCTGACCCTGAACTGAAGCATTGGACTCAAGTAATGCTTTTATAAATTGAACCTTGAATAATAAAGATTGTGATTTTATTTTTGACTGCTCAAAGGGGTATCATTACCATGTTGTAAAATAACTGTTACTCTTGGGCATTGTTGACCTGATGGGATAATGAGATGTGAGTGCAGTGCATTCTTATTTGCTTACATAGGAAATAGAATAGAACCAAGAGATGCAAATTTTCATTATGGATGATTGCAAATAGTACTGCATTGGGCAATTTAGTTTTGTATTGGGCCAGTAACCGAAAGCAAGGCACTTAGCCCTAATTGCTCTGGATAAGAGCATCTTAAATTACTCAAATGTAAATGTGCTGTAGCCTAACTTTTGTGTGCAAATAATGGGTGTACACAGTATTTCCAGAACTGATGTAGTGAAATTGAGTATAGTTCAACCTTTGGGGACGCTTGGCTTCCAGGCAGCATTTATTCTCCGGGAAACACCAGTATCGCGTGCAGGTGGCTCATATTTATGCGTCATCGCGTAAACCAGCCAATGAGAGTACAGTATAACAGAATCCCTCGCGCTTTCAGAGCAGATTCCGCATGCACGCTCCACATGGCTACAAATTCATGGTCACTTGCTGGGCGCGTGGGTTTGAAGATGAATGAACACGACTAAGGTTAAACCTGCTGTTTTTCTGTGATTCCTAGACTGGCATTTCCAACAATTCACTAGACCTGTTCCACTTGCTGTTTATTGGTGGTGCTAGTCAGTTGCCCGCTAACTAGCGACAAAAAGCAACTACCAAAGGATTGCTATGGTGAGGTCATCTGAGAGATATTATTGCAAACTAAGTTATTGTATGTTTCAATTTAGATTTCAAAGTCATGCCAACCACCGAAAACTCCGCAAATGAAACTCCAAATCAGGCAGAGAAAAGTGCCTCCCCGGCAAACAGTGGCAGTGGAACCGCGAATATCTCGGACACTATTGTGCAGGTGGGAGCGACAGTCAAAGCCCCGACACCTTCTGCCAGTTGCCCTGCAATACCCGCCTTCATTTCGAAAGGTACGACGAAAGACCCCGACCCTGCCCAAACCCAGCCACAGAACGCAAATAATGGATCCAGTGCCACCCAGCTTCCCTTGTCCGTGATGCATGTTGCACCTACTACCGCAACCGTGACTGTCACACCTGTCCAGGCGAGCACTCAACCGGTCACGTCATCCACAACCATAAAGTCAGTCGTGAGCAACCTGCCTCCAACGGTGGTCATGATAACCACGGGACTGAGACCCATTTCTCCAATGGTTGCGGGACCGAGAGTGAGCTCTCCAACGGTGACCATGAGCTCTCCTTTGGGACCAGCGGTGACTCGAGTTGCCACCGCGACCCAGGCACCGGGGAAGGCTGCAGTGATAGCCATACCAAGACCAACAACTTTTCAGCAACCAGCTGCATCGATCAGACCCCCACAGACCACGTCTGTCCAGCTTCCAGCCAACTTTCATATCCCGCCAGGTGAGTGCCTGACCAGGCATCACCTGGAACTGATTGAAAGCAAAATGGAGGGAGGTAGGAGTAGTGATAAAAGTGCAAATGAGGTAGTGGATCTTGATTCATCTTTCCTCAATTCCTCACAACCACTCATCTCCTTCTCAAACCTTATTGGAGAAGTTCCAAGGTCCCCCCCCCCATGGACCTTCTCCTCCAATGCATTTTGAGGAGGAGAGATGACACAATGAATCAATAAAAGATTAGCTGGCAAAGTGTGTAGAGGTCGTCTTAAGGGGCACTTTTTAACATAGACACTGTTCTGTCGACAGGCATGGTGCTCATCCGTAGTGACAGTGGCCAACTGATGCTGGTGTCCCAACAAGCTTTGGCTGCAGCCCAGGGCCTCGCAGCCAGAACTCCTGGCACTGGGACCTCTCCTAGCCCTAGGCCACCAACCACACAGGTGTGTGTGGGGGGTGGCTGTGTGTGTGTTAACCTGTGACAGGTGTCTTATCATACTATGTACCTACCTGGAAGATGAATGTGTGTATTAGGGCTGTAACTGTGTGTTAGGGCTGTAACTCTGTCTGTGTGTGT
This sequence comes from Oncorhynchus kisutch, assembly GCF_002021735.2. Lineage (NCBI taxonomy): Eukaryota > Metazoa > Chordata > Actinopteri > Salmoniformes > Salmonidae > Oncorhynchus > Oncorhynchus kisutch. The sequence goes on along the minus strand of NC_034186.2, from coordinate 20,463,558 downwards.
GTGTTAACCTGTGACAGGGGTCTTATCATACTATGTACCTACCTGGAAGATGAATGTGTGTGTTAGGGCTGTAACTGTGTGTGTGTGTGTTAGGGCTGTAAATGTGTGTGTGTTAGGGCTGTGCACTGGATTTCCGCCTTACTGTGGATACAGATTCAGCTGTTATGTCATTAAAGGTGTCTGCAGCGACTGTCGTGAGAAAAGCTGAGAATCCAGGTGTGATCAGAGTGCCTCCTCCTCCTAGCCCCCTTGTGACCACAGCACAGAGTACACCCATGGTTAAGGTACGCTGGTCTCAACCAATGGTCAAGGTCTGGTTTAGTGTGTTATTTAACTACAGGTATGGTTTGATTTGTGGATAAAGAGTGGTTAATTTAGTGGGATAACATTGGACATTACTACTATGACTTTTCAGTTACCATTTTCTGTCTGCATGCATGTTTTTCTCTGCCTCACTCCAGGTCGTAGGGGCTGCTCCGACCCCTCCTGCAGGCCAGATCCAGATCCCCAGGCCGATGATCCGCCCAGTGGCCCCTGTCACAGTCACCCGTTCTCCTGGCCCTGGTCCTCTCATCGTCCCAACCAAACCCACCAACACCCCCAGGGCCACACACCCCACCATCACACCTGTGAGTCAGACCGCTGACTGGGATTGGCTAAAGCTATTGTTTAGCATATCTCTGGGTCATGTTCATTAGGGTGTAATGCTACAGAAAGTTCAAATAGAAATGTATAGTGTAAAAAAAATAAGTAGGTGGGTAGGTGGGGAATTTTATCAGCTCTATTCATTGCATTTCTATTGTCACATTTCACTTACCTGGATACACCCAAGGTTAGTATGTCTTTCTGTTGCTCAGTGTGACCTCTGACATCTCCCATTATGCTCTCTGTTCAGGAGGTCCTGGAGAATGTGAAGAAGTGTAAGAACTTCCTAGTGACGCTGATCAAGCTGGCCTCTAGTGGAACCCACTCTGCTGACATGGCCAAGAACGTCAGAGAACTCGTCAAGAGCCTGCTGGTACACACACACACACACACACACACACACACACACACACAATAAAATAAATAATACAAATACCGAGCTATAATGTGCACTACCATTCAAAAGTTTGGCGTCAACTAGAAATGTCCTTGTTTTTGAAAGAAAAGCATTTTTTTGTCCATTTAAAATAACATCAAATTTATTAGAAATACAGTGTAGACATTGTTAATGTGGTAAACTTTTGAAAGGTAGTGTATGCTCAAATCTTTTGGGAAAATGTATTATAAAATAATTGAAATGTCAGAAAGTAAAGGTAAAATGAATGTTATGTCCTTAAATAATTTGGGCACTGTGTGCTTAGGGTCATTGTCCTGTTGGAAGGTGAACCGTCAAACCAGTCTGAGGTCCTGAGGGTTTTGGAGCAGGTTTTCATCAAGGATCTCTCTGTACTTTGCTCCGATTCTGACTAGTCTCCCAGTCCCTGCCGCTGAAAAACATCCCCACCGCATGATGCTGCCACCACCATGCTTCACCGTAGGGATGGTGCCAGGTTTCCTCCAGATGTGACGCTTAGCATTGAGTTCCATCTTGGTTTCATCAGACCAGAGAATCTTGTTTTTCATGGTCTGAGTCACCTGTTTAGGTACCTTTTGGCTAACTCCAGCGGGATGTCGTGCCTTTTACTGAGGAGTGGTTTCCGTCCGACCACTACCATAAATGCCTGATTGGTAGAGTACTGCAGTTACGGTTGTCCTTCTGGAAGGTTCTCCCATCTCTACAAAAGGAACTCTGAAGCTCTTTCATATGTGGCACTCAGGTTCTTGCTCACCTCCCTGACCAAGGCCCTTCTCCCCCAATTGCTCAGTTTGGCCGGGCGGCCAGCTCTGGGAAGAGTCTTGGTGGTTCCAAACTTCTTTGATTTAAGAATGGAGGCGGCAACTGTGTTCTTGGCAACCTTCAATGCTACAGAAATGTTTTGGTACCCTTCCCCAGATCTGTGCCATGACACAATCCCGTCTCGGAGCTCTAGGGACAATTGGCTTGGTGTTTGCTCTGACATGCACTGTCAATTGTGGGACCTTTTTTATATAGACAGGTATGTGCCTTTCCAAATGATGTCCAATCAATTGAATTTACCACAGGTGGACTCCAATCAAGTGGTAGAAAAATATCAAGGATGATCAATGGGAACAGGATGCACCTGAGCTCAATTTCTAGTCTCATAACAAAGGGTCTGAATACTTATGTAAATAAGGTATTTTATTAAAAAATTTACATATACGTTTTCACTTTGTCATTATGGGGGTATTGTGTGTAGATTGATGAGGGAAAACATTTATTTAATCCATTTTAGAAAAAGGTTTTAACGTAACAAAATGTGGAAAAAGGGAAGGTGTCTGAGTACTTTCCAAATGCACTGTATTTACCTATTAGAAACTATTTGAATATCAAACTCACAATTATAATTACACAACCACACATTTACCAAAAAATGTGCTAATTGTGATGGTAGACATTTTGAAGAAGCAGAACTAAAAAAGGATGAAGGTGACAACCCCAAATGTGATCTCATTGAAAAGCCCAACATGTCCTCTAAGGTACAACAGGACCTAACTCGGTGGGCTTAGAAATACGGACCAAAAACGGCGTACTGGGTCTCAGGAGGATATACTGTAACATTTTAGAGTAAGACTAAAATACATAAACCATGCCTTCCAATAATGAGAAAGTAAAGTGTGCCGTGGCCTTCCTGTGAAGAAAATGTTTAAGGAGGGAGTCAAACCTGTGGCCCAGGATTATAGAGTAAAGAAAAATAGAAGGGAAATTTGAAACACTTATAGGATAACAGCTCAGCATCGTGTACTTAAAATGTAATATGGTCTGTTTGTTAATCGTGAAGTGTGAATGTACAAATATGATATTTAATAGGGGTTTAACTGGGTTGGTAACCAGGGAAAAGCACACTCACATGCTCACACTACTTAAATAATCACACATTCGAATGCTTTCTCATACACACTTTTTCCTGTCTCTCTCTTTTCTCCTCCAGGATGGGAGACTTGAACCTGAGGAGTTCACTGACCAACTCTACCGTGAGCTCAAGTCTTCTCCCCAGCCCTACCTGGTACCCTTTCTCAAGGTGATGTGATCAGAGAGAAACACCAACACACAAACAGGACATTCTCTTCCTTATTCACCTCCCTCTCATTCTCTCTGTTCTTCACTCACTCTCTCTTTCCTCTTCACTCCTAACTCCATACCTCCAGAAAAGTCTCCCAGCTGTGCGGCAGCTCACCCCCAACCCACAGCTCTTCATCCAGGAGGTTGACCAACCGAAGCCACAGGCTCCAGCCACCTCCAAGGCCCCGGCCTCCAAAGCCCCAGCCCCCACTGCAGGCCGCACCCCTACCCTCCTCTCCACCAACTCTAGGCCTGCCCACCTCAGCGCTGCTAGTGGCCAGTCAATCAAATCCACCCAGCTAGTAAGCCAGACTCTCAATGATTACCCAAGCATCAGGCAGAGGTTTCCGTCAGGATATAAGTTATCAATTTTATTCAACACAAATGCCAATCATGCCTATCCTACTGATCACACATATACCTATCACACAAACGCCAAGCATGATCCCAGGTCAGGGTCCTATATTCTCCGGTCTATATCCATTCAAAAGTTCTGGGCTTGGCGACTCCAACCCTGTATAATGTACCGGTACCTGAGGTTTACATAGTAATCCAGTTAAAGTGTAATATAGATGTAGAGTCCCTGTTGTGTAGCAGGCAGCTCACTTCTCAAAGTTCTTCTCTGCACTTTGTCTTCATTCTCTCTCTCTTAACACACAGAGCCCTGAGGTTAGGCCTAATTCCGTTAAGAGCCTAGGCTCAGGACTAACTAGGTTACAGCTACTGCTCCCAAAATGAGGATTCTCATCAGTTCTCTTCTGCACACAGACAGACTTCCCTCTGCAGACAGACACACACAGCTCTCTCACCTTCAGAGGGAAAACTTGTGGCAATATTTATTCAGATTTCCTGTAATGTTGATTAAGTAATTAACAGTGTGACGAACAGCTCTGTATGAGTGGATGTAGTTGTGTTTGTTTGGAGTTTTAGGAGCATCACACTCAGCATTATTCTTCAATCCCTGAGTAGATCATATACATGTCCAGATGGTCTGGTTTGTGAATGGTTTGTGTAATTGTGTTCGAGGCTCAGCCTGAGGTGTGTTTGCCCCACCACAGGTGATCCAGCGGCCTAGAGGTGTGGTGTATAAGCCTGCTGTGACAAACCCCGCCCCGGCCCGTACATACCTGTCTGTTCAGAACAGGAGCCTGGCCAAACCTATGGTCATACAGTCAGGACAGTACTACAACACAGGTAGAACCACACTCACCTGACAGTCTCTCTCACACACACACACACACACACACACACACACACACACACACACACACACACACACACACACACACACACACACACACAGGTAGAACAACACAGGTAGACACACACACACACACAGGTAGAACCACACACACACACACAGCAACACAGGTAGAACCACACACACACACACACAGCACTACAACACAGGTAGAACCACACTCGCCTGACAGTCTCACACACACACAGCACCACAACACAGGTCAACCACACCTTACACGTCAACTGACTAAGGCCTTTTTCTCCTCACTACTTTGTGTTCTCATCTTCCTTGTTGTTCCCCTAGGTGCTGTTGTCAGGCGGACTCCTTTCCTTGTCCCGCCGCCTCCAGCCCAGAGACACGCCTTCAAGGACAGTGTTGGTTCTTTCAGGTAACACATACATTTGTGACCAGAGCCTGTTGTACTGCACCAGAATGTATGGAGGGTCCAAATATTTTATAGCTATTCACTGAACGCTAATTCACTCTAAGCCAGACCCGAGTTATCTTGTTTGTCTGAGGTAGATTTTTTTCTGTTAACTCTGTTTACTTGCTTACCTCAGGGAGGAGGATGACATCAACGATGTGGCCTCCATGGCTGGGGTCAACGTGAGCGAGGAGAATGCTCGTATCCTAGCAACCAACTCTATGCTCGTGGGCTCTGTGGAGCGATCCTGTCAGGACAAACCCTTCCTGTCCCCAGCCCCGCTGCTCACACACATCCTCCACACTGGTACCCACAATCCTTCTCTCTACCCACAATCCACCTTGCTGCTACTCTCACACATCCTCCACACTGGTACCCACAATCCTTCTCTCTACCCACAATCCACCTCGCTGCTACTCTCACACATCCTCTACACCAGTATCCACAATCCCTCTCTTTTCCCACAATCCTCTACTGCTCACACGCATCCGCTACACCAGTATCCACAATCCCTCTCTTTTCCCACAATCCTCTACTGCTCACACGCATCCGCTACACCAGTATCCACAATCCCTCTCTTTTCCCACAATCCTCTACTGCTCACACACATCCTCCACACTGGTACCCACAATCCCTCTCTTTTCCCACAATCCTCTACTGCTCACACACATCCTCCACACTGGTACCCACAATCCCTCTCTTTTCCCACAATCCTCTACTGCTCACACACATCCTCCACACTGGTACCCACAATCCCTCTCTTTTCCCACAATCCTCTACTGCTCACACACATCCTCCACACTGGTACCCACAATCCCTCTCTTTTCCCACAATCCTCTACTGCTCACACACATCCTCCACACTGGTACCCACAATCCCTCTCTTTTCCCACAATCCTCTACTGCTCACACACATCCTCCACACTGGTACCCACAATCCCTCTCTTTTCCCACAATCCTCTACTGCTCACACACATCCTCCACACTGGTACCCAGTAAAGATGTACAACTTCTGCACTCCTTCTGTGCTTTAGATAGGCGTCATGCCTCTGGTCACCTGCAGGGAGCAATGTTGACTAGAAATGGACCTTTCTTAACCTCAGATACAGAAAACAATGAATCTCTCCCTGTCGCCTCAGTGTTTCAGAATTGTAGGAGAAATGAGGAGACTGGAATTAGTGTGGCATAGTGGCGATGTCAAAATGTTCCGAATTAAAGGTTTATATGACTGTAAGGCGTTACAGAGGGTAGTGCGTATGGCCCAGTGTATCACTGAGGCCAAGCTTCCTGCCATACAGGACCTAGATACTAGATGGTGTCAGAGGAAGTCTCAAGTCATAGACTGTTCTCTCTGCTACCGCACGGCATGTGGGACCGGAGCACCAGGTCTAGGTCCAAAAGGCTCATTAACAGCTTCTATCCCCAAGACATAAGACTGCTGAACAATTAATCAAATGGTCACCCGGACTCTCTCGCCTTCTCTCTCCATCGCTCTCTCTCTCAGGTGAGAAGTTTGGAGTGTCCGAGGTGGGGTCAGACGTGGTCAGTCTGGTGTCTCATGCCACACAGGAGCGTCTCAGAGACCTACTGGAGAAAGTCACAGTGGTGGCACAGCATCGCAAGATTGCCCTCAAGGTGTCCTACCCTGGCATCACTATATTATACACACTACAACAGCCCTACCCTGGCATCACTATATTATACACACTACAACAGCCCTACCCTGGCATCACTATATTATACACAAGCAATACAACAGGGGTCTCCAACTCTGCTTCTGGAGAGCTACTTGGAGTACAGGCTTTTGTTCCAGCCCAGCAGTAACACACCCGATTGGAAAATTCAACTTATCAAGCACTTCTCTCTGCTGGACCGTGATTAGGTGAATCGGGTATGTTAGTGAAGGGCCGGAGTAAAGTCCTGCACACCCAGAAGCTCTCCAGGAGTTTAGAAACCCTGCACTACACCATTATTATCAGTATGATGCCCTCATAATACACATACAACTGTAACAGCATTTCACAACTTGTACTACAGCTCTTGTAGAATCCTCATGGTCTCTCTGTGTAGGAGGACTACAGTCACGTTCAGACCAGTGATGTGCGTTCCCAGCTCCACTTCCTGGAAGAGCTGGAACGTCTGGAGAAGCAGAGGAGAGACGACGAGGAGAGGGAGACACTGCTCCGCGTCGCCAGGGTACATGTTGCAGACTAATAGGGTTTCAGTTTTGACAAGGGGTCACGAAGCTACTCAGACATGATTTTGAGTATTTAGCATTTTGTGGTGAATGAGTGCGAGTGATGGGTGCTACATTATTCATATTAGCTACTGTGTATTAAGTTCTTGGAATGAAAAACAAATATTGACTGTATGATTATAGTATGCTGAGGACATGGCTGCTCATGATTACTTAAGTTGTCTGGTCTAGATGAACCATTGTAGAACCCTGCTGCCTCCAGACGGTCAACATCTGTCTGTTTCTTTTCTGCCTCACAGAGTCGCTGTAACACCGATGACCCAGACCAGCAACTACTGAAACAACGGGCCAAAGAGGTTTGTGTGTTATGTCATTGTGTGTGCGCTTGCTTTACTTGAAATTGCGTCACGTCAGCTTTAACTATTCAATCAGACTGTCATTTCCAAACAGTTTGAGGGAAGCCTGTCCCCAGGGAAGGACAAGTAGAACACACACATATCAGCTCATTAAGGCTCTGTGCTGTTACTGGTAGCTGCAAAATGAGCTTCATTTTTTAGATTCTTTCTCCTCTTCAAAGTTATAGCACAGTGGTGGAGCATTTTCAAAAAGTTTTACCACATCTAACCTAATATATACTTTTTATTAGTAATGTTTGGGAATTCTATAATGCCTGCTATTTCTTAGACTAATTGTTCATTTAGTAAATCAGATTGTGTGTGATGGCTGAGGGGGTTGTAGGGGCTGAGGCTGTAGCTAGATGAGACAGAGCCAGCGGTAGGGTACTGGTAATAAAGAGGGAGGAGAGACTGAGGTTGTTTTCTCTCCGTTGGTGGATCGCTCACGGCAACCATGTTCCCAGAGGTCTCTCCACGGCAACAGCAGAAATCAACAAAATAGTTTCATTTGCATACCCAGTCTGTGTGGGTGTTCAGACTCACCCTACACACCAACGCGCACACACACACACATCCAAGCCCCAGAGAAGGTACAGCTGTAATTGGAGCTAATTTTAATGGAGCCTGTTTCTGGGACTGGAGTTGAGGCCTGCGGCAGGCACAAAGTGGAATCAAATTAGAACACCTACGGTGTGTGTGTGTGAGGTTGTCTCTCTGTGACCTTGACAACATTATACATTAATTGGTTGAGATTTGGCTAGTGTGATTCTTTATTGGCTCACTGTATATCTCACTGTATATCGTTTTATGGAAATTACCCTAGCTTCAGTGTTTCAGTTATTACTTTATGGGCATTCAACTTCCCATCCTATAGAGCAGCGTTTCTTTAACTCTGTCTTGGGACCCCAAGGGGTGCACATTTTTTAGATTAGCACTACATAGCCAACTCAAATATACAAAGATGGATAATGAGTTGGGGGGGGGAGTTTGGGAAACCCTGCTTTATAACACCCCCCCTCCCTCCCTCTGTAGCTCCAGCAGTTGGAGCAGGCTCAGCTGCAGCACAGAGAAGCCAACCTCACTGCCCTGGCTGCCATCGGACCTCGCAGGAAGAGACCACTGGACTCCAATGGAAACCAGGTATGTACAGTATGCGTGTGCGTTATTATACTGAAGAGAGTGGATGGGGGTTCTTGGTTAGCAGTGTTTTTATGGTATCTGTGGCAGATTTTCAATCTTTGAAATCAGGTGGGCAGGGGGTGTACCAGGTGGGCAGGGGGTGTACCAGGTGGGCAGGGGGTGTACCAGGTGGGCAGGGGGTGCGTATATGAGGAACACCTGTGTTAGTGTCACTGATAAGAAACAACATTCAGGGGAGACTAGACCTGTGACGCGAAGGAGCAGACATGCGCAGGACTGTTAGTTTAGGTTAAAGTGTCTAATTGAACGGAGTTGATTTAATTCCCTGGCCCTGCAGGCGATGGGTTTAGAGATGAAGCTCTGTAAACTGAACACATTAACCACTGCCTTTGAACTGCATTACCCAGAGGACCCTGCAGCCTGAGGAGCTTTCCTCTCCTGCCTCCTCCCCCTTTCCTTTGTAGCGCTACAGGGCCTTCCTTTCTGCTCTCTAAGGCATCACCTCTGTGTGCCAGAATTTGAAGGAGAAATGGCGGGGGGAGAAGGGAAGCTGTTTGGCATAATGGTCATGTTGAAAAGTTTAGGATGAAAGCTTTATCTGTTGGGCCGTTCATCTTTCTTTTTCTCTCTCTCTTTGTTGGTGTTCACCCCCCCCCCCCCCCCCCCCCCCTTTCTCTCAGGTGGGGCCAGGTGGCATTATGTCAGTAGTACAGAGGGTTGGGGTTCAGAGAGTGACTGGGGTCTCTCTGAGGGACCTACTCTTCTGTCTGGAACAGGACCCTCCTCTACGACACTCTCTCACTCTCTACAAGGGCCTGTTCAGATAGTATCTCTCACACACAAATGATCAGTCTCTCCCCCACCATGTGTGCCAGATTCTGTGTGCCTTACCACTCTTTCAGATGTATATTATATTTATTTTGATATTTTTATTTTGTTCATGTTTTTGTTATGTATTTTATTTTCTAACCATTTGTAGCACAGTCAGCAATGTAACTGAATTCTGCTGATTCATGCTGAGAGAGAAAAGATTGTAGTCAGGTTGGCAGGACCAAACATTTGTATATTACACTTTTTGAGAAGGGCAACTCTGTGAGAGAAGAGGTCATAACAGTAGAAGTCAGCTCTGTGTTACAGCCTAAAGCAGTGACCCTCTGCGCTTAGTGTGATTCAGAGTGTTCTGTGGTGAGGTCATTGACTCTTCCTTGTTTTTCAGTTTCATGCTAATAATATCATTCTTTACTTTGATGTTTACATGGTTGACCTGATGATTGTAAACCTGTGACAATTTAAAATAAGTTAATAGCAAACCCTAGTTGAGTGTCGTACGGTGTACTTTTACATTCTATCAGGGATTCTTTGTTTATTTCCACATTACTCACACATTTTCATGAAAATGTTATGCTTCATAATTGATACCTTTTTTAGGTTGTCACTTGGAGGGAAAAATAGTGATCCTTCACGGCGTGTTTGGAAATGTGTGTCAGAGTTGTGGATGTGTTTGAGATTCATTATTCCGCTATCTCTGAATACAGAAGAGAGGAGCTTTAAGGCACAGAACTAACTTTTGGCAATGAAATACAGAGGGTGGAAAGAATGAAGTGGATCAGAATTCTTTCAGCTGAAAAGGCTGCTGACCAATAACTTAACACTAAGCTAGGCAAACTGACCGTGTGCCAATTAAAGAAGGATCTGATAGTGGAACTGAATGCTGACCCTTAATGTGGAGGTTAGCTACGTAGACTGTTTCATATAACTGTTCCAGTTATAGCAAATGGTTAGGGAGTATTTTAATTCATGTGATTACTGATTGATTAGGTGCTGAATTATTGATCATCGTCGGCAACGTTAACAAGCTCATCATATGTCCCACTGCTTCCTGTTCCTGTCTCAGATCAAAGACAAGCCCCTCCCTCTGACAGCTTGTCAAATCCAGGAAGACAAAGGCACTTTAGTGTACTTAATATTCATGCATTGCTTAGACATATTCATTAACTACTTTCTGCTAAACTCTGAAGCAGGTGGAATATTTACCATGCCACCTAAAATGAATGCAAACATCTCCCTTAACTTTCCTGTTTCAATTATACGGTGATGGTAGGTTTGTCATCTGATCTGTGATTGCTAGCCTAACTAAAATGAACATTTAGTGAATATTCTCATCATTTACAGTTTCCTGAATAACTAATAGACACACACATGCAGACTTTTGTTTGTATGAAACACGTTTTTACATCCTTTTGGTACATTCGTTTATGAAATCAAATTTCCTTTAGTGTGACAGAGTTTTGATACAGATCTCAAGTCCTCTGCTGCTCAAATGCTCAGCATAAAACATGCAACAATTCAATCTCTGACAAGACAAATCTCTCTTATCAATGTGATGAATATAAAGTGTAGAAGAACCTCTTCAGAATTCCATTGTCATAAGATTAAGACTTAACATGTGAAAACCATATTTTTGGTTTATAAAAATGTCCTTAAAAAAAAACATCCATGAGTTCCTCGTAATAACTTTAGCTTCACAGAACCATATTTTATCTATTTAGTTTAGGCTGGGTTAGATTTCCCAGACACTTGTGCTTTTTAACATTCAGCTGCATATATTCCATGTTCATTAGTGTCGTCTCTCCATTTCAGAGTTTCAGTCATGACCTCATCCCATTCTATGATTATTTACATTATTGTAAGAATCTTAATGAATCCACATACTATTCTTATGACACTATAAAACAGAATAATCCTACACAGTAACATGAGTAGTATGATGATAGTGCTAATGTTGCTTCTCTCTATGCTATAGGTCCCTGCTTATGGGGAGAGGGGTCCGTCACTATCTGCGTACCGCCTGGTTAGTGACTTCCATAGTTCATTGCGGTGAGGTCATAGTTCTATTGCTCTCCTTTGGTGTAGGTACAATCACCATTTCATAATGGCAATACCTATGTCCCCAAAACTCTAAAACAACTATTGGCGTTCCCTTGGAGATGGAGGCGTGGCTTTCTGGTTTCTCCTGACCAATTATCCACTGAACCTTGACTTCTGACCTGGGTCGGGCTTAGTCCAGTGCTTCCTGTTTGATGCGGATGAGGGTGTGGCCACGCTGTCCGTTGCTACTTCCCTCCCTGCGTAGGACGTACTCGCTGAACTGGGAGGAGTCTACTCCCCCGCCACACGCCCCTGCTATCTCGAATCCTCTCTGTTGCAACCTCTCCAACACCTGTCAATCAAACACACACATACATTACAGACACCGTACACACACACTTGTGGTCAGAATAACCACTCGGGTAGACACAGACTCAGATCTCAAGTTTTAATCACATTCACAACAATTATTTGGGGTTTGACAAAAAGAGAATAGACGATGAATCAGGTAATTGGTGGTCTGATACAGTATGTATGGAAGGTCAGTTGACCGTGGGGCAGAGAAGTGATTTCAGAGAGGGGCTGATTCAGGGTCGAGTCATACCACAGTCATACAGGACTCCAGTTTGTGGAAGAGAACCAATGTGTGAATATGTGCAAATGTGCTACTAACAATAGCACAGACAGTGCCCATAGGGCCCAAGTTCACTCATCTCTCTCTTTAGCAAGACTCAGTCTGACTAAAGAAGAGCCAGCCATCTCACCCTGTCCTTCCCTGACCTAAAAACCAAGTGACAGACAGGCAGATCCTCTCTATCACAACTCACACATACAAACACAGACGCAAACCCTTTTTCTAATGCAATATTATGTGCATCCCAAATGGCACCATATAGTGCACTATGGGCCCTAGTTAAAAGTAGTGCACTAAATTGTGAATACGGTGACATTTTGTATGCAGACATTCTCTCTAGCTGCAAGATGGCATTCCATTAGTATACACTGAAGGAGCATCTGTACCTCTATCCTGCTCTGTCGCCCTCTCCTCTCTTTGTTTGTCGCAGGCAGTAGGCTAAATTAGAAACCTCTGTCTGCCTCCATCCCTCTCTCTCTGCCTTGAAGGCTCTGCATGGTCAAACCGACATCTGCAGTGGCCGTACAGCATTTAATGTGATGACGCCTCCGCAGAGATCAGAGCATTCATACTTCTTGTGCTTCACAGAGCAGGCCAGAGCTGTTTTAAAGAAAGTTGTCAAGGAAGTGAGTTTGTGATTATACAGGACCTCCCGCCCCCACCTACCATCAACCAATCATGTCAGTGCAGTGCTATAAGGAGCTACTCTACATGACGAAAGGTATGAGGACACCTGCTTGTTAATCATCTCATTCCAAAATCATGGCCATTAATATGGAGTTGGTCCCACATTTGCTGCTTTAACAGCCTCCACTCTTCTGGGAATGCTTTCTACTAGATGTTGGAATATTTCTGTGGGGACTTGTTTCCATTTAGCCACGAGCATTAGTGGGGTTAGGCACTGATGCTGGGTGATTAGGCCTGGCTCGCAGTCGGTGTTCCAATTCATCCCAAAGGTGTTCGATGGGGTTGGGGTCAGGGCTTTGTGCAGGCCAATCAAGTTCTTCCACACCGATCTTGACAAACCATTTCTGTATGGACCTTGCTTTGTGCACAGGTGCATTGTCATGCTGAAACAGGAAAGAGCCTTCCCCAAACTGTTGCCACAAGTTGGAAGCACAGAATCATTTATAATGTAATTGTATGCTGTAGTGTTATGGTTTCCCTTCACTGGAACTAAGGGGCCTAGCCCGAACTATGAAAAACAGCCCCAAACCATTATTCCTCCTCCATCAAACTTTACAGTTGGCACTATGCATTTGGGCAGGTAGCGTTCTCCTGGCATCCACCAAACCCAGATTCATCTTTCGGACTGCCAAATGGTGAAACGTGATTATCACTCCAGAGAATGTTTCCACTGCTCCAGAGTCCAATGGCTGCGAGATTTACACCACTACAGCCGACGCTTGGCATTGCACATGGTGATCTTAGGCTTGTGTGCGTGCGGCTGCTCGGCCATGGAAACCCATTTCATGAAGATCCCGATGAACAGTTCTTGTGCTGACGTTCCTTCCAGAGGCAGTTTGGAGTGTTGCAACCAGCAGACGCAGTAGCCGATGGCCATGTTTCATATCTAACCAGGATTAGTCTCTCTTTCTCTGGCTGGTCTGGCCCTCTGAGGTTATACTATGCTTGTGCCATGGGTACTAGTTAGTGGGATGTTACCTATACAGAGTTGAGGTGGGTTAATGTGATGTTATGAGTTGAGGTGACCTTATCTGTTAACTTAGTATTTTGGGTTGTTGTAGGGTATTGTTATGGTTATTCTATGCAGTGTAAGGGTAGTGTCTGTCATGTTACCTGTACAGAGTTGAGGTGACAGTATCCGTTGAGTGGGAAGCGTATGACGTGAGTAGAGTCATGATTCCAGCCAGCGTTCAGGGAGTTACACATGACATCCCCGACCTCTGGAAACACCTCCTCGATCAGAGCCCTGTCCCCACTTAGAGTGATCCTCTCCCCCAGCTCTGGAGCTACACGCACCACCACACACTCACACACACGCCACACCTTCCTGGCCTCGCGCTCACTCCTCCAGCGTTCTAATTCTGCTTGTAGTGGAGATAGCTGGAAGAACCTGGCCTCCTCATAGAGTAGAGAGTACTCCTGTAACACACACACACACACACACACAAATGTACACAGACATGCACACACAAACACAATGATCATCAGATTCTTAAAAAGAAAATGTATCCCACAAAGCTTCACACTATATGTTATAAGTGTGCAATTACAGACAAGGTTTTCCAGGCCTGAGTGCAGGGTCAGATAAACTCACTTTGAAGTCGTCAGGGACGAGCAGTTTTGCCGTCCGCAGGAAGTTGAGGATGTAGCGGAACATGTGACCGTCTCGGTCTATGAAGTAGTGCTGCTTCAGACTGTCCAACACTATGGGCTCTGTCCCGTTGAACAGACGACCAATCCTGGGGGGAAGGGGATATCATTGAGATCATCATCAGAGTGTACATGTTTGAGGGGATCAGTTTGAGCAAGGCCAAGTGTAGAATTGCTAATCTTGATCACATAATGAGTATGTATTTGGGATGCAAGGTCATTTGTAGATCAGTGATTGCATTCCACTTCAATGTAGTCAATCTTAAACACCCTATGTGTGTGCGAGTTTTACCGTGACTCTGGGTACTTGGTCAGTGTCGCCAGGCTGCTGGTGTACATGTGACCTCCTACGTCTATGTGTACAGGGGCGTTGGTTTTGGTGAGCTGGGCGGGGGTGGGGATGCCCCCTATACCCCCTGAGCCCAGCGGAGAGGCAGGGGACTGGGAGACCAGTGGCCGGCTGGCCATGCTGCAATTACGGCTATCCTGGGAGAGAAGAAGAAGAAGATACACAAATGTCCAACTGAAATTTGTCACAGGTATTGTGTGTGAACATAGCACACAGTCATTCCCTGAGTGACTAAGTAGAGACAGGACACTAGTAAAGAGTTGTAGACTGGGACTTCATTCATACTCCGTCAATGTTTTTAGTACAATTAACTCATGATGCACTGAACTATATGAAGCAGAGTGGTTTTTGCCCTTTTCAGTGTCTGTCTGTCAGGGCTAACTAAGGACAGTGAAGTGGGCTGAGTGTTGTTAAAGAAACTCAGAGACAGATATGAGTCTGTCTCCTCCTCTGCTATACAGGTTCCAGGTGAGACAGGTGAGGACATTCCTGTAGAGGAAGGTTTTAAACACGTTAGAAATGCTTCAAGTAAGTTTTCACTGCTGAAAAACTGACAAGCTATAAAGTCTACTGGTCAGCATTCACTGTGGTAAGTGCAGTGAGGGAGAAAGACAGCCATGGCCGAAGGCAGTCTGCCTCTTAAAGCTGAGAAAACGGTAAATAGTGAGATAGATGGATGTATAGCTGATGAAGCAGAAAACAGATGAGCAGAGCTGTTAGTGCTGCAGCAGACATGTGCATGTCTCTAGGGTCACGACAGGCAGGCTCTTCTGAGAGGAACGACGCAAAAACATTAAACTCATTATGATACTGGATATACACACACAGACACACACATTCACACACACTCACACACATTCACACACACACACACACACACATTCACACACACTCACCCACACAAACACCTTTTTTTTTTCATTAGGGGAAAGAGGCTTGAGACAGCCTGTCGTACTATTGTTCATTATAGTGCCTGTGTCTCAGGAAAATGTGAGCTTTAGGCAAATTGGTATAAAATAAGTGTGTGAGTGAGTAAGAGCTTGCACGCTCTGGCACTCCCCCTGCGGGCTCCACTGTGGTGCATGGTGGGTAATTGTGGGCCTGGGGCGCCATCACCCATAGCAACAAACAAAGTCCCAGAGAGAACTCACTCTTGTGTCCTCTACTCTGCACTCACAGGCTTGTCCCAAATGGTACCCTAACCTCTATACATACAATAAACTGCTTTTGACCAGTGTCCATAGGGCTCTGGTAAACAAATTGTGCACTATATAAGGGAATAAGGTGCCATTTGGGACTCTAACACAATGTTCATGACCTCTTTACTAAAGAACCTAGAACACCCAATGACAGAACTCACTCCTAAACAGTACAAACACACACATCTTACTGGTCAATACTTCCACAGTAAATGGAAAATTATATAAATCATTACATTTATGCATCATCTGTGGATGCTTTGGAGACTAGTAAAGTTATTCTACATTAAATTTAGAAGACTGCTGATCAATTAAAAACCTGTGTTGGTGCAGAGTGTGAAACCGTGTTACCTGCGCTGCTACCACGCCAGCTGGTAAAGGAGCGGGCGGCTGACGGTGGGGCTCCGGGGATCGGGTGTCCACGGGCTCGGTACCGTTCACTATGACCACCGGGGACTCTCCGCGTTCCTTGGAACGCACACAGAGCTTCTTAGGTGATGGAGGTCCAGAGACGTCGCCGGGGCAGTGAGAACGAGATTTCCTTGTTCTCTGCGGCTTCAGTTCCACTGCGTCCGTGACCTGTCGGCTATATGGGATCACGAGCTGGAGATAAGACTGTGCGCCACCATTGACCGTTTCCGAGGCAACGTGAAGCGATGCTGACTTTGACCCGATACCAGCGATGCTGTTGAGCGTTGCTATGGAGACTGCGCCGATGCAGTGGTTGGTGTAGGTCTTTGAAAGCTTGGCAGCACGCGACAGCATCTGCATCCTCGTGCCCAGCAGGTTTTTACCGATTGCTTTGTTCTCGTACCATGTCATGTCGCTTAAGCAGCAGTGGTCTCGCGGGCGCTGGAAGAACGCTTTGCACAGCGGGTTCCGTTTCGAGACATACTTCACAAAGCTGGCATACGGACAAAACTCCGTGGCCGTCTCATACATGCGCGGCAGAGTATCATCATCCGTGTCTGGTCTTTTTTTAGTCCAGGACGCGGAGCGAGACTTGTGATACGGCCCCAGCGCTTTGAAATAGATAAACTTTCTCCCATCCTCGTCTATGGCTAGCCCGAATGAATCCTCCTCCAGCTCGCGCTGATTCTCTCTCCCTCTCGTGCAGAAATACATACATGTCTCGAACCACACTTTGTTGAGAAGCCCGAACGGCGTATCGGTGTTAAACACACTAGAGGTGTAGAGTTTTCTCAGATCCGCCCGCGTAATAGCCTGTTTTTGCACAACGGGACCGGCACCTTGCTCCTCCAGCTTTCTGATGACTGCGGCCAGGGTCAGGTTGGCGCTGCGCAGTTCTGGGTCCTTGGTGAGGTCCAGGGTGCGACAGTAAGGCGGCTCATTCAGGTAGCGGTTCAGAGAACTCCGGATGCTGATGAGAGAGGACTTGCTGTAGAGCTGACCGCTCTTCGATCGCGCCTCCGCGTAGAAGGAGCGCAGGACCGCGCACAGCGCTTCCTTGTCCAGAGTTTCAAAGTCAGGACTTTGGGCTTTCTCACTCAGGTACTCCCGGAAGATCCTGACTGCGTACCTAGTAGCCAAGCGAGTGTTCTCGCTCAGTCTGGAGCGGTCAGACCGCTGCAGGTCTCCCTCCGGATCAGAGTCCAGTCCGGGGATGTGGAAAAGTCTGGGGTCCGCCCCTGCTCCCGGTCCCATCCCGCTGCACTGGTCCGTACTGCCCATACGGACCGCTTCTGTCTCCATAACCGAGCAGCTGCCGGGGTCCACACATTCTGCCTCCCACTCCAGCTCGACATCCTCCCCGTACTCCCCCTCCTCCTCGCCGGTGATCTGCACCTCCTGGATCTCATCCTCTTCCGCCTCGTCTCCGCTCCTCTCAGTCTCTGGGCAGCTCATGTGCTCCTCCCGCTCTGTCCCCGCCGTGTCGCTAGAGCAGTCTGCGCTGCCAGGCATTCTCGCCATATTGCAGTCTGTGTAGCAGTCCTCAGGCAGAGCGCATGCGCTATATTGGACCGCAGAGCTAAGAGAGCTTTGTGTTACTGTTTAGTGACCTTCAGCTAGGCACGCGCTCTTAAAGGTGCAGGGAGCGAGTGGGTAAATGGAGCGCGCTCACAAAAAAGGCTGCAGTATTGGACTGCATATTGGACCACTCACATGCAGCACGAATATGTAACGGTTTCATGTCTCTCTTTAATTGAAGTAACTGCTGCATTTGATAAGGCAATACCTGACACACACACACACACACACACACACACACACACACACACAAAAACCTTTCCCTGCACATGACACAGGCCAGGGTCAGCGAGGTTTCTAGGGAAAAATGAGAAACTAGGGCTGTCAGAATGAATCAGTCAATTTTTTAATTTTTTTTAATCACAATTAATCCCATTATCTGGAAGTGTTCAAAATACACATTTTATACAGCTTTACTACAATACAACGTAAAAAAAACAAGTTATTGATGTTAAAGAGAGTGTGCTTTAGAAATGTACCAGATTTTGCTTACCGTTGGACAAAATCAATATTCTTGTCATGCTTTTTGAATAAAAAAAATCTTAAATTACAGCTCAATTTGAGCAAATAAGGCGATTTACTCTGACATTTTTTCATTGTTTGACAGTCCTAATATAAACTCTTTAGTGAACATTCAGTACTTTCCTGGTTATCATACACTGTACTCTATCTGAGCGCTACAGTGCCTTGCAAAACTATTCATCCCCCTTGGCATTTTTCCTATTTTATTGCATTACAACTTGTAATTAGATTTTTATTTGGATTTCATGTGATGGACATACACAAAATAATCTAAATTGTTGAATTGAAATGAAAAAACAACTTGTTTTAAAAAATTCCATAATTTTTCAAAAGGAAAAGTGGTGTGTGTATATGTGTTCACCCCTTTGCTATGAAGAGCCCCTAAATAAGATCTGGTGCAACCAATTACCTTCAGAAGTCACGTAATTAGTTAGATTGCACACAGGTGGAGTTTAAGTGTCACACAATCTCAGTACATATACACCTGTTCCGAAAGGCCCCAGAGTCTGCAACACCACTAAGCAAGTGGCACCACCAAGCAAGTGGCACCATGAAGGCCAAGGATCTCTCCAAACAGGTCACGGACAAAGTTGTGGAGAAGTACAGATCCCAGGGGTGGGTTCTAAAAAAATATCTGAAACTTTGAACATCCCACTGAGCACCATTTAAATCCATTATAAAAAATGGAAAGAATATGGCACCACAAATCTGCCAAGAGAGGGCCGCTCACCAAAACTCACGGACCAGGCAAGGAGGACAATAATCGGAGAGGCAACAAAGACACCAAAGATAACCCTGAAAGAGCTGCAAAGCTCCACAGCAGAGATTGGAGTATCTGTCCATAGGACCACTTTAAGCCGTACATTCCACAGAGCTGGGCTTTACGGAACAGTGGCCAGAAAAAAAGCCATTGCTTAAAGAAAAAAATAAGTAAACATGTTTGGTGTTTGCCAAAAGGCATGTGGGAGACTCCCCAAACATATGTAAGAAGGTACTCTGGTCAGATGAGACTAAAATTGAGCTTTTTGGCCATCAAGGAAAACGCTATGTCTGTCACAGACCCAACAGCTCTCATCACCCCGAGAATATCATCCCCACAGTGAGGCATGGTGGTGGCAGCATCATGCTGTGGGGATTGTTTTCATTGGCAGGGACTGGGTAACTGGTCAGATTTGAAGGAATGGTGGATGGTGCCAAATACAGGGAAATTCTTGAGGGAAACCTGTTTTCAGTCTTCCAGAGATTTCAGACTGGGACAGAGGTTCATCTTCCAGCAGGACAATGACCCTAAGCAGTCTGCTAAAGCAACACTCGAGTGGTTTAAGGGAATCATTTAAATGTCTTGGAATGGGCTAGTCAAAGCACAGACCTCAATTCAATGGAGAATCAATGGTATGACTTAAAGATTGCTGTACACCAGCAGAACCCATCCAACTTGAAGGAGCTGGAGCAGTTTTTCCTTGAAGAATGGGCAAAAATCCCAGTGTCTAGATGTGCCAAGCTTATAGAGACATACCCCAAGAGACTTGCAGCTGTAATTGCTGCAAAAGGTGGCTCTACAAAGTATTGACTTTGTGGGGGGTGAATAGTTATGCACGCTCAAGTTTTTTTTGTGTGTGTGTGTTATTTCTTGTTTGTTTTGCAATAAAACTATTTTGCATCTTCAAAATAGTAGGCCTGTTGTGTATATCAAATGATACAAACTCCCCAAAATGTTATTTAATTCCAGGTGGTAAGGCAACAAAATAGGAAAAATGCCAAGGGGGGTGAATACTTTCGCAAGCCACTGTGTGTGAAGTCTGTTGTTAGATTTGATTTGAGCATACATGCCAATGCCTCAGAAGTACAAAGCAATGATATTATATTCCTCTTAATATAGAACCTCATCACCCTGCTGTACCTCCAGGCTAAGAGTTCTGCTCCTCCCCTGGGCATCCGTGACCTTGATGCAGCCTTATACAACCTGATAGGCTACAGGGTGTCCTCCATACGATGCACTGCTCCCATTACAGCTTATAGGGACTGTATGAGCTCTTATAAAGGCTCCTAGGTTAGCTATGTTTCCCTTGTGAGGGTTCATATACTTCTTATGCTGCTCTTGTGTAGGTTCATAGTTATGCTGCCACCTTAGCTTAGGTTAATTATGTCCTCCATACTATTCTACAATTACAGCTTCTAAGGACTCTACAAACTAAAAACAAGTGGTTCTATATTGTGCCAAATATCAGCATACTTTTCCAACCTTTTTGAGGATAATAAAAACAATCACAAATAAATGTTTTGATCCTGTAGCAAAGCTAACTAAAAATCAGTATTCCCCAAGTAAAGATGGTCTTCACTTCAGCAGTGGTGAATTCATGAACTTCTTTGATGAAAAGATCATGATCATTAGAAAACAAATTACGGACACCTCTTTGAATATGCATATTTCTCCAAAACTCAGTTGTTCTGATTCTGCACAGAACTACGAGGACCTTGGCTCAATGTAGACACTCAAGTTTTTTATTTTACTTGTATCGCTCAACACATTCACTAAAATAGTTATGGCATCTAAACTTTTCTACTGGACCCTATTCCAACTAAACTACTGAAAGAGCTACACTATACATTGGGGCAAAAAAGTATGTAGTCAGCCACCAATTGTGCAAGTTCTCCCACTTAAAAAGATGAGAGGCCTGTAATTTTCATCATAGGTACACTTCAACTATACTTATTTTCCACCATAATTTGCAAATAAATTCATAAAAAATCCTACAATGTGATTTTCTGTTTTTTTTCTTTCTCATTTTGTCTGTCATAGTTGATGTGTACCTATGATGAAAATTACGGTCCTCTCATCTTTTTAAGTGGGAGAACTTGCACAATTGGTGGCTGACTAAATCATTTTTTGTATATACAAAAGTATGTGGGCACCCCTTCAAATGAGTGAATTTGGCTAATTCAGCCACACCCGTTGCTGACAGGTGTATACAATTGAGCGCATAGCCATGCAATCTCCATAGACAAACATTGGCAGTAGAAGGGCCTTACTTCTACTGCCTTATGAGCTCAGTGACTTTCAACGTGGCACTGTCATAGAATGCCACCTTTCCAACTAGTCAGTTTGTCAAATTTCTGCCCTGCTAGAGCTGCCCTGGTCAACTGTAAGTGCTGTTATTGTGAAGTGAAAACATCTAGGACCAACATCGGCTTAGCCGCAAAGTGGTAGGCCACATAAGCTCACAGAACGGGCCCGCTGAAGCGTGTAGTGTGTAAAAATCATCTGCCCTCTGTTGCAGCACTCACTACCGAGTTCCAAACTGCCTCTGGAAGCAACGTCAGCACAATAACTGTTTGTTGGGAGTATCATGAAATGGGTTTTCATGGCCGAGAAGCTGCACACATGCCTAAGATCTGCATGAGCAATGCCAAGCGTCTGCTGGAGTGGTGTAAAGCTTGCCACCATTGGACACTGGAGAAGTGGAAATGCATTCTCTGGAATGATGAATCATGCATCACCATGTGGCAGTCCGATGGACGAATCTGGGTTTTGCGGATGCCAGGCGAACGCTACCTGCCCCAATGCATAGCGCCAACTGTAAAGTTTGGTGGAGGAGGAATAATGGTCTGGGGCTGTTTTTCTTGGTTTGGACTAGGCCTCTTATTTCCAGTGAAGGGAAGTCTTAACGCTACAGTATACAATGGCATTCTAGACAATTCTGTGCTAATAGGTCTACGCAGACAAGTTCTTGCCTGGTTTAGATCTCATCTGTTGAAAAGATATCTGTTCGTCTCTGTGGATGGATTGTCCTCTGACAAATCGATGGTAAGTTTCACTGGTCCTCAAGGTTCTGTTCTCACCCTATATGCTACCTCTTGGTGAAGTCATTCGGAAACACAATGTTTCCGAATGACTCATCTCTTCAGTTGGTCCTATGATTGAGTGTAGTTTGGCCCAGGGGTGCGAAGGTGAATGTCAAGGCACTGGAATGACGAACCCCCGTTGCGGTCTCTGCCTGGCCGGCTCCCCTCTCTCCACTGTGATTCTCTGCCTCTGACCCTGTTATGGGGGCCGAGTCACCGGCTTACTCGCGCTCCCCCATGCCATCCTTAGGAAGGGTGCATCACGTCATGCCAGGCTTTTTTCCACTATACTTGACTTGAGTGGGTTGAGTCACTGACGTGATCTTTCTGTCTGGTTTTGCACCCCTTCCGGCTCGTGCAGTGAGGGTGATCTTCGTGGGCTATACTCAACCTTGTCTCAGGGTAGTAAGTTAGTGGTCTGTTGATATCCCTTTGGTGGTGTGGGTGCTGTGATTGGGGTTATATCCTGCCTGTTTGGCCCTGTCCGGGTGTTCTCCAACCCCCCCTGTCTCAGTCTCTCGTATCTATACTGCAATAGTGTATGTGCCAGGTGGCTAGGACCTTTCCTATCTGGTGTAATTATCCTGTCTTATCTGGCATCCTATGTGATCTCTCTCTTTCTCTCTTTCTTTTGCTCCTGCAGTCTCAACCTCTGAATGCTCGGCTATGAAACGCCAGCTGACATTAACTACTGTGGTGCTGACCTGTTGTACCCCATATAACCACTGTGATTACTATTTGGTCTGCTGGTCGTATGTGAACGTTTTCAATATCTTGAAGAATGATCTGGCCTTAATGGCTATGTACCCTTACAATCTCCACCCGGCACAGCCAGAAAGAGGACTGGCAACCCCTCGGAGCCTGGTTCCTCTCTAGTTTTCTTCCTAGGTTCCTGCCTTTCTAGGGAGTTTTTCAGAGCTACCTTGCTTCTATATCTGCATTGCTTGCTCTTTGGTGTCTTTGGAGTTTTAGGCTGGGCTTCTGTATAAGCACTTTGTGACATCTGCTGATATAGAAAGAGCTTTATAAATACATTTGATTGCTTGATTGAGCGATTGATTGATTGAAATAAGGATTCTTTGGCTTGTAACCATAGCGGAACCCTTTTTAGTGCTATTGGAACCTTTTTTTGAAGATTCTATAAAGAATCATGTTCATCAGGTTCTAAATGGAACCTGTATGGTGTTATAAAGAACCCTTTCCTAAGGTTCTATAAAAGAAAAACATGAAGCAAGAGTGTGCAAAGCTGTCATTAAGGCAAAAGGTGGCTACTTTGAAGAATCTAAAATCTAAAATCTATTTTGATTTGCTTAACACTTTTTTTGCTTACTACATGATTCCATATGTGTTATTTCATAGTTTTGATGTCTTCACTATTATTCTGCAATGTAGAAAATAGTAAAAATTAAGAAAAACCCTGGAATAACTTTTCACTGTTACTGGAAATACGGTATATATTTTTAATTGTGATTTATCAGGGGTTGATGCAGCACCCTTAGCACCCCTACTTCCCGCGGCTATGATAACCAGGGAATTTAGCATTTTTGGGGGGTATAATATTTCTGCCTCTGTAACTTTCTCACTCATCTTTATTCACTATTCACTCAGGATTACCTGTAATCATGGTAGCGTCCACATTAATGGAGAAGTGTTGAGAAACATATATTTTATTCTTATTTACAATTAAAACAACTCCAAAATGACACAATACATAATTTACCATTAATTTCTATTGGGCACAAAATAATCAGAAACAACGAAAACAAACAGCAAATACATCCAACAAGCTTGATGTAATCATTGCATGCTATGAATATGGGACCAAATACTCAACTTTTGATTACTTTAATACACATTTAAGTGAATTTGTCCCAATACTTTTGGTCCCCTAAAATGGGGGGACTATGTACAAAAAGTGTTGTAATTTCTAAACGGTTTACCCGATAGGGATGAAAATACCCTCAAATGAACAGGCTGCACGTTAACCTCATAGTCATTGTATCATTTCAAGTCCAAAGTGCTGGAGTACAGAGCCAAAACAACAAGAAAAACGTGTCCCTCTCCCAATGCTTTTGGAGCTCACTGTACTGTATGTTGCCCTTGTGGAAGTTCATAGACTTCTTATGCTGCCAACTTCGGATTCATATAGACATACAGTGAACATTTCCCTGACTTTAGGAGATAGATGTAGAGAGTTGTAATGTTGAAGACCCTCTTCTCTAACTTTACTCAGAGTAACAAAACGGGAAGACCTGTGAGA
This sequence comes from Oncorhynchus kisutch, assembly GCF_002021735.2. NCBI lineage: Eukaryota > Metazoa > Chordata > Actinopteri > Salmoniformes > Salmonidae > Oncorhynchus > Oncorhynchus kisutch. The sequence continues at coordinate 20,438,993 of NC_034186.2, read as the reverse complement.
AGCCAAGTGCCTAACAGAGCTGTCATTTAAATTCAAATGTAATATGATGGTGAACTAATCTCAGGCAGTCTGTTTATCTTTGCTGCTATATAGCAGTGCTGGATGTCGTGGGTAATGTCGTGGGTAATGTTGTGGGTAATGTCGTGGGGGTAATGTCTTGGGTAATTAGGTGTTGTGTGGCAGTAATGGAAATCGTCTGATAGACAGACCCGACAGTGTGTATCTATGGGGAGTGTGTTAATGACATTTATTACAATGGAAAAAGCAGTGTGATCCACTTCAATCCATCACAGCAGTGCAGAGAGTAGAACATAGCAATATAACCATATTTTCTGAGTGAGTGTGATGTGAATGTGTCAGAATGTTACATATGTGAGGAAATGAATATGAAATACCTTGATCCTAAACCTGCACACATTGAGGGACTGAAAATCACTTTAAATTGACTTTTTCCTTTGAAAATGTGTTGTTTTTGGTGGAAGATGAATCTAGGTCCAGTACAGGAGAGAGCAACCAACAAGCAAACACAGACCTACAGAAACAGCCAACGTGAAACGTTCCTTTCTGAAACCTCTTTTCTTAACTGAAGCAGTGTCTTTTGTCTCTGACCGTGTCTCAGCCTCCAAGGCATATCACCAGTAAGGAAGGCTGAGACATTTGGAAAAAACACCCACGCTGCGTTTTGCACCTCCGTACCCAATTAGCAATTAGCCAGGCCTTTTAAGTTGAGACCTTTGCTGTGGCGTCTGATCCCAGCCTGATTTATATGCCGCTTGTGCAGTTGCTGATAAGAGAAGGGCCCCAGAATACATATTAGAGTTTTACATTTAATTTTATGATGATTTGCATGTCAGGAGAGCCTTGGGGGCTCCGGGAATAACGTAGCCGCTCTTCAAAAGGATATCTGTGTGCCGCGTGGAAGTAAAGTGTGTAGGATTGCGCTTTTTTTTGTGTGCAGGTAGGTAATTTACTCCCTGACTAATCTGCAGAGATAGGGAGAAGTTGTAGTAGAAAAATCACTTACACAAAGAACAAAGCTCTCTCTCACTCTCTGAGGCACCTTGTCAAAACCTACGAAATGAACACCATGCATTAGATAGAGATGCTCCCTCAGAATATGGCTGGCATGAAAGAGGGATGTTTGTGTTGACATGTTTGTGTGTGAAAGAGTGTGTGAGTATATAAAGTGTGTGTGTGTGTGTGTTTGCATGTTCTTATATAAACAGAAAGTGCTCACATTACACCTGCCCTTCACACTCACTATTGACTACAACCAGTCTTCCCAGCAGTAGTCTCTAATGAGATCACAGTCAGGGACAAACACTCTGTTTAACTGTCTGTCTTCGCGGGAGAGACCTGTAACACCATGTAAACATGCCCACTATATCAAACACACTAATTCAGAAACTCTATTTGCATACATACAAAGCCTATCAGAGCAATGCTTGTCACAAGAAAGAATGTAGGAAAACCTAGAAGACTAGATTACACAGCCAGTTGTACACCATCCCTTACATACACAATATAAATATCATTATAACAAAAAATACCTACACAACTGCACAATCATTCGCAGTGTAAAGACTTTACAATAGTGTAATAACCACATATGAGGTAGGCCTACACCATAACACCTTTGATCAGATCCCCTGGTACTTTGGTATACTTTTTTAGCCAGTAGTTCTGGAAGCGCTCACAAGCCAAAAGTGATCCCCGGAAATTGCTTATTTAAAGTCACAGGTGCAGATATGTTCACCACACATTGATCTCTCTCTCTCGCTCTGCTGTGTGTGCATCAGGAGGTTTAAAAAATACTTAGTCGCCAAAGTTCCGGAGCATGTCTTTAATGTCTTACCTACTCTATCAAACCCATATATACTTTCTGATCATATATTTGGTATTTTATCCTCCTAAAACATGTAATTATCCTGAAAAGGTATGAACAGCAGGAGAACAGACATGCTTTGGAATGTACATCTATAAGCATGTTTCTCTCCCTACCAGCCAGCGTAAATAGCAAGCTGTCACTTCAGCTTTAATGAGTTCTAGGATCCATTATTAATGACATGCCAAACAACTGGATGGCTCAGGGCTGACTGCATTCTATACACTGTGTCTGCTCTACACACACTCACACATGCAAGCTGCACACAAGTAAGCACAACAACACACACACACACACACACACAGTGTCCCAGAGTGTGGGGAAATATGAAACATGTAAGTATGATGAGATTCTTACGGTGAACAATAGAACTGCAGTATAACAACAGAATATTGTCATTAATTTATTTCCATATTTAACTTTGTAATTGAATAAGGTGCATCACCATGAGAGGGCATTCCCGCATGGTGAACACCTGGGAGCTGTCCATTCAGCACTGCCCTGGTCAGCTACTCCTGACAAGCCATCAACACACTCTACATGTGCAGGACCATGGACAGCGACAACTTCCAAAACTAACAGAGATCAGTATTTCCTCACCACAAGTGATGATTCATTTTAGCAGCAAACTGTAGGCTTGTCCACTATCCTACCCCATGGGCAAAACAGTGCTGCTCCCCTCGCCCATATAAGTTGCACCAACCACCTCCACAATCTTTACGAGGAAATTAAAAATGAACCACATTTCAGACAGTTCTTACCTGAAACATCAATTATCGGCTTTTCTCTCTGAAAAACGGCGGTATGCTGCTTTCCCGGCACGCTACAGAGAAATGCATTAGCCTGGCGAGGGACGGAAGACAGAACAGTCGCTCCAAGGCTCCACTAGTCCCTCAGGCTAAGATCAGGAGACAATTATCGTATTCCTGCATCATATCAAATGAAAATTATTCTGGATTCCGTTTATACCTTTTCTAATGATCAACTCTATACAATAATTATTATTATATTATACAGCTGGTTTGTTTGGAAAGCCCCCTCGCAATAGAGTTGTGGCTCTCGCACTCCCACCTTTAGCTCGCCTGCGCTACTCCACTCGGCGGGAGAGGCTGATGTTATTCGTGATGATTAGTTTTGATGGAGACCTTCCGCGGGCACTTTTCTTGGATAGAGAGACACTGCTGTGTGCCAGGCAGGGAAACAGCAGATGATGGTGGTTAAATAAACTGTAGCTTGTGTCAACTGCCACTATCTATCGAAATCAAATATGTATCTTACTATACATTAGAGAAAGTACACCTCTTGGACACTGGACCAATGGACCAATCAACAGTGTGAATCTCAATCAAGAGGAAGAGATAGGAGTCAGACTGTGTTGACTATTCAGAAAGAAATGGATAAAGTGTGTCTACATGTCTAATTTCATTATTGTGTATGTTTTTTTATTCCCATAAAAACTATGTATCTCTCTTTCTATCTTGCTCTCTCTGTCAGGTAAATGTTTCAGTTTTAATGCAGCCCAATAAGTCATGCAGCTCATATATCCACAGTAGGTGCTGATCAAAGGGCTTAGAACACAATAGTGACACCATGCCCGTAAGCCACCATTAATTACTTTCTCGTCCTGAATTTGGGAGTCTACTTGGGCTCAGAGAGATGTAAAGGAAGGGCAAACAACAGACACAGGAAAGTGGAGGGAGAGGAAGGGTGAACAACAGACAGGAAAGTGGAGGGAGAGAGAATGGAGAGGAAGGGTGAACAACAGACACAGGAAAGTGGAAGGAGAAAGAATGGAGAGGAAGGGTGAACAACAGACACAGGAAAGTGGATGGAGAGGAAGGGTGAACAACTGACACAGGGAAGTGGAAGGAGAGAGAATGGAGAGGAAGGGTGAACAACAGACACGGGAAAGTGGAAGGAGAGAGAATGGAGAGGAAGGGTGAACAACAGCAGGAAAGTGGAGGGAGAGGAAGGGTGAACAACTGACACAGGGAAGTGGAAGGAGAGAGAATGGAGAGGAAGGGTGAACAACAGACACAGGGAAGTGGAAGGAGAGAGAATGGAGAGGAAGGGTGAACAACAGACATAGGGAAGTGGAAGGAGAGGAGAATGGAGAGGAAGGGTGAACAACAGACACAGGGAAGTGGAAGGAGAGAGAATGGAGAGGAAGGGTGAACAACAGACACAGGGAAGTGGAAGGAGTGAGAATGGTGAACAACAGACACAGGGAAGTGGAAGGAGCGAGAATGGAGAGGCAGGTTGAACAACAGACACAGGGAAGTGGAAGGAGTGAGAATGGTGAACAACAGACACAGGGAAGTGGAAGGAGAGAGAATGGAGAGGAAGGGTGAACAACAGACATGGGAAAGTGGAAGGAGAGAGAATGGAGAGGAAGGGTGAACAACAGCAGGAAAGTGGAGGGAGAGGAAGGGTGAACAACTGACACAGGGAAGTGGAAGGAGAGAGAATGGAGAGGAAGGGTGAACAACAGACACAGGAAAGTGGAAGGAGAGAGAATGGAGAGGAAGGGTGAACAACAGACACAGGCAAGTGGAAGGAGAGAGAATGGAGAGGAAGGGTGAACAACAGACACAGGGAAGTGGAAGGAGAGAGAATGGAGAGGAAGGGTGCACAACAGACACAGGGAAGTGGAAGGAGTGAGAATGGTGAACAACAGACACAGGGAAGTGGAAGGAGAGAGAATGGAGAGGAAGGGTGAACAACAGACACAGGGAAGTGGAAGGAGTGAGAATGGTGAACAACAGACACAGGGAAGTGGAAGGAGAGAGAATGGAGAACAACAGACACAGGGAAGTGGAAGGAGAGAGAATGGTGAACAACAGACACAGGGAAGTGGAAGGAGAGAATGGAGAGGAAGGGTGAACAACAGACACAGGGAAGTGGAAGGAGAGAGAATGGTGAACAACAGACACAGGGAAGTGGAAGGAGAGAGAATGGTGAACAACAGACACAGGGAAGTGGAAGGAGGGAGAATGGTGAACAACAGACACAGGGAAGTGGAAGGAGTGAGAATGGTGAACAACAGACACAGGAAAGTGGAAGGAGAGAGAATGGAGAGGAAGGGTGAACAACAGACACAGGGAAGTGGAAGGAGAGAGAATGGAGAGGAAGTCAAAGAGCGATAGAGATTGGGAAAGAGCGCCATAATGAGCTATTATCAGCAACTCTATTCTGACTGGGTTGTTTTCTTACAGTTGTGTGGTAACAATTCTCTGAGTGAGTTAGCGTCACCTTGGTCACAGCCCTATAGTAGTGGTTACTGTCCTGACAACGGTGCACCACCTGTGGATCATTTGGTCCCTGTTGCCACTGAGGGGAGGATATGGTCCCTAACTACCAGCACACTGATGAGTATGATTGTGTCAACTTTGAGGATCTCTCAATGGTTGTGGTAACTTTGTGTTAGTATTGCAGTGGTTTGGTGATCTGATCTGTTGATGATGAGAAGCCACATACAGGGAGACAGTAGGCTGGGCACACCTTCAGGCATGTCTTGTTTGATTGGTCTCCTATGATATTCCACCACAAATTGGTAAATATTAAACACCAGTCAGTCAGTCAGACATCGATAATACTTTATATTTCAACTTCCTCAGTGGAGGTACTCATCAGAACAAGGGGAGCTCATGGCTGTGTGTAATCAGCCTGCCCTGTTTTATTCTCATTCAGGCTTGTCATCTGACTCCTCCCATTCACAGTACAATGAGGCTGTGTGATGTCCTTCACATTCTGAGGCTAAACATCTCCCTCATTGCCAGAATGTCCAGCAACAGAACAAGGTATTGACATAGCTAGCACTTTCTATGTCCCTGTCTCTATGTCCTTGTGGTATTTGTGGACAACTACAGCATGTCTGTGTCTTGCTATTCTGGTCAATTAATTTAAATGGGAAGAATTGTGTTTTTTCTCCCTCCAGTTAATTTAAATGGAGCAATTATGCTTAAAATTGTAATAGATAGCCACAGGATGAACACAGAGCTCTCTGAGGAGAGAGGGACTCCACTGTACCAACAGTTTACAAAGCACGGTCCTGGGACTGGCCTACCGTACACTCACATAAATGCACGCACAACACGTGTGCTCACAAACACACAGAAAACACTCAGGCATGCACATGCTTGTGCTTTCCCAAAAACTTGAAAACCTGTCAAGCCTTTCCTGAGGTCTTTGGTGCCCTCTGCTGTTAGAAAGTGGTAAGTACACCTTAACATTGATCAAACTTCAGTTCCACTTAGGAGCCTCAAACGCAGGGGATTTGTTTTGTAAAACACTGTATCCGATAGTGGTGGGTTAGGGAAAGCATACTCTAGATTATGAATCATGTTGCTAAACCAATCAATCAATCAATGAATCAATCAACAAACCAACCAATCCATCGGCCAGTTCACTGTATTAGTGATGAGGTACCTCAGTATACTGCAGCACAGCTCAGTGGAAAGACAACTGATATAAAATTCAAGAGATCTGTCCAACATGAGGTCTTATCCATTACAACAATATTAACTGTATAAAAACAGCACAAAACTGCTTAATCCTTCTGGCTGAGCAATAATCATTATGTGCTCTTTAAATAATCATTTTATCAATTATAGTATTCACTTAAAACAGAGGAAGATCAGTGTGTGTGTGATTAAATATGTTTGTGAGAGAGGGATAGGAGGGGAGGACAATAGCAATCATCTAAAGGAAGGGAAACAGTAAAACAGTTGAAATAAACACAGTAGTATGAAGGTAGAATAAATCTCTCTAAGCCACTCTGTCACATCCCTGTCTTATTATACACATATTACATATAACGGTAGTGACTCAATATCAATAAATGTTATCTAGTGGAGAACCGTTCAGGCCAATAACAATATAAAGATAAAGAGAGACGCACTCAGCAGAGAGGGTAGAGACTTCACCATGTGCACTGAAAGAAGGACTGGTGCTGTGAGTCTTAGGTCTGTGTCGGTTTCTACAGTGAGCTCCAAAAGTATTGGGTCAGTGACACACGGTATTCCAGCACTTTGGATTTGAAATGATACAATGACTATGAGCTAAAAGTGCAGACTGTCAGCTTTAATTTGAGGGTGTTTTGGGTAAACCGTTTAGAAATTACAGCACCTTTTGTACATAGTCCCCTCATTTTAGGGGCCAAAAGTATTCGGGAAAATTCACTTCTATAAATTGGAGTATTTTGTCCCATATTCCAAGCGTGTGACTCTACAAACTTGTTAGATGCATTTGCTGTTTGTTTTGGTTGTGTTTCAGATGATTTTGTTCCCAATAGAAATGTATGGTACATCATGTATTGTGCCACTTTTACTGTGACTCCAAAATAATACAATACATTATTTACCATACAGTTGTATTAACACAATGCATGAAACCACTAAATGATCTGCTTGAGCTCTCTCTTTGTGTGTGTAAACACAGGGTGCGCAGTTTATACAGCTTTTGTGTGGTTGTGCATTGCGTCAATGTTTTTGTGGTTGTGGTTGTATGCTGGTTGGGTTTGAGGGACTTCATCAAATCAAATCAAATGTATTTATATAGCCCTTCGTACATCAGCTGATATCTCAAAGTGCTGTACAGAAACCCAGCCTAAAACCCCAAACAGCAAGCAATGCAGGTGTAGAAGTTGACGAAGTTGATGATTTCATGTGGTTGTGTATGGTTGTATATGGTTGTATGTGGTTCTGTGTGTTGTGTTTCATTTGTTCACTCTTACTCAGTGGTTCTCCCAGCTCCAGGTGACCATGGCAGGTCCGAATGATCGAGCAAGATTCACACTGGCACCAGTGTAGGGAAGCTAAACAGAGGAGAGATATTACACACACATACTAATTGGGACATTCCAACCAGAGGGCTTAGGGTAGTGTAGTGATACCTACGGCTAGGGTTAGGTTTAGGGTTAGGTTTAGGGGCTAGAAATAGTGCTAGGGTTAGGTTTAGGGGCTAGAGTTAGTGCTAGGGTTAGGTTTAGGGGCTAGAGTTAGTGCTAGGGTTAGTTTTAGGGGCTAGAGTTAGTGCTAGAGTTAGGTTTAGGGGCTAGAGTTGGTGCTAGGGTTAGGTTTAGGGGCTAGAGTTAGTGCTTGGGTTAGGTTTAGGGGCTAGAGTTAGTGCTAGGGTTAGGTTTAGGGGCTAGAGTTAGTGCTAGGGTTAGTTTTAGGGGCTAGAGTTAGTGCTAGGGTTGGGTTTAGGGGCTAGAGTTAGTGCTAGGGTTGGGTTTAGGGGCTAGAGTTAGTGCTAGGGTTAGGTTTAGGGGCTAGAGTTAGTGCTAGGGTTAGGTTTAGGGGCTAGAGTTAGTGCTAGGGTTAGGTTTAGGGGCTAGAGTTAGTGCTAGGGTTAGGTTTAGGGGCTAGAGTTAGTGCTAGGGTTAGGTTTAGGGGCTAGAGTTAGTGCTAGGGTTAGGTTTAGGGGCTAGAGTGGGTGCTAGGGTTAGGTTTAGGGGCTAGAGTTAGTGCTAGGGTTAGGTTTAGTGGCTAGAGTTAGTGCTAGGGTTAGGTTTAGGGGCTAGAGTTAGTACTAGGGTTGGGTTTAGGGGCTAGAGTTAGTACTAGGGTTGGGTTTAGGGGCTAGAGTTAGTACTAGGGTTAGGTTTAGGGGCTAGAGTTAGTGCTAGGGTTAGGTTTAGGGGATAGAGTTAGTGCTAGGGTTAGGTTTAGGGGCTAGAGTTAGTACTAGGGTTAGGTTTAGGGGCTAGAGTTAGTGCTAGGGTTAGATTTAGGGGCTAGAGTTAGTGCTAGGGTTAGGTTTAGGGGCTAGAGTTAGTGCTAGGGTTAGGTTTAGGGGCTAGAGTTAGTACTAGGGTTGGGGTTTGTTGACTGATGAAGAGTGGCAAACTCTGTTGGCTATCTGAGGTAGTACTCAGATCGAACAGGTGTCCGATGCAGACAGAGAAGCCGATTGCCAGGGCAGCTGAGCCCTTCAGGTCTCTGCATTTGGGGTCACAGGTGGCTAACATGGTGAAGATGAGTTCGAAGGTGATGGCCCACAGAGATACTGGTGTTCACCTGGGGAGAGTCACATGACCTTGGTTAGCAAACAAGACAGGATGTAAGGCACGTGCAGTAGACTTGATGACAAGGGCTAAATCCCAAATGCCACCCCTTTCCCTATGTAGTGCACTACTTTTGACTAAATGAAAAAACTCGTTGGTCCTTTAAAAACCTGCTGTATGTAAAATATAGTATGCTATAGCTGGGAAAATAAATACATGTGACTCTGGATGACAACATAATGATGTTTGTTTCCAACATTAGGGCTGTTTTCCTAAAGAAATTAAATCTGCTTTGTGTTTTTGTTTTGTTTCCTTGCCACGATACTAACATGTATCGTGATACTGGTTTTATCCCGGGTCAACTTTTGACCAGGGCCCATAGAGCTCTGATTAAAAATAGTTCACTATGTAGGGAATAGTGTGCCATTTTAGACTCGGACAATGACTACCCATAACAACTTCAACTTTGAGTTCCTCTTCAGTGATGATGACAGCTAATATGACAACTAATCAAGGTTAATGTTCAGACTCTGTCTCCCTTATGTGTCCAAAACACTTGACCAGGGTGGCAATGCTGATTCCGAAGCAGAGGGAGATGAGGACTAGGTCAGGAGGACTAGGTCAGGGTGGGTGCTAGGTCAGGAGGACTAGGTCAGGGTGGGTGCTAGGTCAGGAGGACTAGGTCAGAGTGGGTGCTAGGTCAGGAGGACTAGGTCAGGGTGGGTGCTAGGTCAGGAGGACTAGGTCAGAGTGGGTGCTAGGTCAGGAGGACTAGGTCAGGAGGACTAGGTCAGGGTGGGTGCTAGGTCAGGAGGACTAGGTCAGGAGGACTAGGTCAGGGTGGGTGCTAGGTCAGGAGGACTAGGTCAGGAGGACTAGGTCAGAGTGGGTGCTAGGTCAGGAGGACTAGGTCAGGAGGACTAGGTCAGGGTGGGTGCTAGGTCAGGAGGACTAGGTCAGAGTGGGTGCTAGGTCAGGAGGACTAGGTCAGAGTGGGTGCTAGGTCAGGAGGACTAGGTCAGGGTGGGTGCTAGGTCAGGAGGACTAGGTCAGGGTGGGTGCTAGGTCAGGAGGACTAGGTCAGGGTGGGTGCTAGGTCAGGAGGACTAGGTCAGGGTGGGTGCTAGGTCAGGAGGACTAGGTCAGGGTGGGACAAAGATTATCATGGCTAGGAACTCTGCCCCCATGCAACGCCAGAACTCCTGCGTCAAGATCCCCTTGAAGGTGGCCATGACCCTGTCTCTATGACAACATGCAGGCCAGGAGGGAGAGGAGATGGGTCGGGACTGGTTGGTACAGCAAGGACACAGACACCGGGACCAATACGTCCTAATAAGAAGAGAGTGAGGGAGGGAGGGAGGGATCCAGCTTCACTCAGTGGTAGTTTAGAAATATCTGTTTAATTTACACCAAACAACAAATGTGACCCTGCATTTCCCTGTTTATGAAGGTGATGCCTCTGATTCTGAGGATGTTTCTGGTGTATCCATCAACATCCCCTCACTGCTGATATCCTGCTCAGTTTGGACAGAGAACAGGCAGATCATTGCTGATTATAATAGACTCTATTTATCCATAATGATGCATTTCGAGTTTCGCTGCCGTTCTAGTTCTAATCCTCTTTTTTATGGACATATTTTCCATTTGCAAAACGATATACAATCTCTTAATTCTGCTGGGGAAGGTTTTCATTTGAAATCTCAGAAAACAAATATGTTAGTATTGGATGCTTTCAAAATAACACTATTATTCAAACACTATTATACACTAGAAGGATTGATTGCAAAATAAAGTGTGAGGTCTCAAGATTTGACTAATAAGTGGGACCACAGAACATGTCAAGAGGGATGGTCTGATTTCATAGACAAAGGAAAGGTGCTCCTGAACACCAGACACATTCTAGTAGTTGTTTTGTTTTGTTTGTTGAGTTGTATTTATTGTTTTGTTTGTTGAGTTGTATTTATTGTTTTGTTTGTTGAGTTGTATTTATTGTTTTTTTGTGTGTGTGTTTATATATGTAATACCTGTTTATTGTCCTTTTGTAGTTTGTTAGGGTCATTTCTTGTTTGTTAGCTTTTGTGTGTCCACCAGGGTGGGGTGTTTTGGGGGAGGTGTATTTTTAAATACAAATTATAATAACATATGTTATATACACTGAGTGTAAACAACACTTGTTAAATCCACTTCAAATCAGTGTCTCTTAAATTGATCTGAGGGCGGGAACAGCCAATCCAGATTCAAATCCCCTAAAATGACCAACTCCGAGGATTAAAGAAAGGCGTTAAAAGACTTGGATTTGGCACCAATAGCATCCACAATGGCAGCAGGGGGCGGTAAATACCAGCAACAAATAAACATGTATTCTGGTTTATGGACACATCTACAACCAGGAGCTCAAATGTCTTGGGAACAAAAATATTTAAAGATTGGGACTCCATGAAATTAGATTTGACATATATGACCACTTCTCCCCCTTTATGTAATCTGTCCCATCTACATTATAATAATTTACTTCAATGTCTTTATCAGATACTTAACCATTTAACCATGTTTCCTGTACCCAAATGTCAATTGTGTCCATTTTTTAAATCATATTTTGCACATTTAGGTTAATTATCCAAAGCCCCCTACGAGATTTAAAAGCAGATCATTCCCATAAGAGCTAACAGGCACAGGATCATCTGCAGCTATTTGTTGAGTGAGCTAAGACTTTGCCAAGGTCTCTGGCCAACCACATGAGAGCAGAGCAGACTGAGCATTTGACAGACCTCCCTCCAGTCGCTGGATGCAGGGACTGGGGGGGAACTGGAAGAGCAGTGTTGGCAGAGCTCAGTCCACCCTGATGAAGCTCCCGCCAAAGGAGTGGAGTTGCTGCAGGGGATCGGAGTGGCTGCCAATGCGCCATTCTGAGTATGCACAGCCTTGGTGTGGCTCCTGTTGCACGGTTGGGGCTGCCATGGTGGGCAGGAGTGTACGGCCTGTCCCGGGGATGGGAGTATGGAGGGTAACCAAAACAAGCCTAGGAGGGAGGTTGTGAGGAATTAAGGAGGGTGGCATCATGTGGTGCCCTACCCTCAACAGTGTTCTGCCAGGCCCTAGGGTAGTGGTCGGTGCTGTGTAGAGCTGGGCTGAGTTGAGATGGGCCTGGTCTGGTAGAGCTGTGCTGTGATGGGCCAAGTCTGGTAGAGCTGTGCTGTGATGGGCCGAGTCTGGTAGAGCTGTGCTGTGATGGGCCGGGTCTGGTAGAGCTGTGCTGTGATGGGCAGGGTCTGGTAGAGCTGTGCTGTGATGGGCCGAGTCTGGTAGAGCTGTGCTGTGATGGGCCGAGTCTGGTAGAGCTGTGCTGTGATGGGCCGGGTCTGGTTGAGCTGTGCTGTGATGGGCCGGGTCTGGTAGAGCTGTGCTGTGATGGGCCGAGTCTGGTAGAGCTGTGCTGTGATGGGCCGAGTCTGGTAGACCTGTGCTGTGATGGTCTGGGTCTGGTAGAGCTGTGCTGTGATTGGCCGAGTCTGGTAGAGCTGTGCTGTGATGGGCAGGGTCTGGTAGAGCTGTGCTGTGATGGGCCGAGTCTGGTAGAGCTGTGCTGTGATGGGCCGGGTCTGGTTGAGCTGTGCTGTGATGGGCCGGGTCTGGTAGAGCTGTGCTGTGATGGGCCGAGTCTGGTAGAGCTGTGCTGTGATGGGCCGAGTCTGGTAGACCTGTGCTGTGATGGTCTGGGTCTGGTAGAGCTGTGCTGTGATTGGCCGAGTCTGGTAGAGCTGTGCTGTGATGGGCAGGGTCTGGTAGAGCTGTGCTGTGATGGGCCGAGTCTGGTTGTGCTATGCTGTGATGGGCCGGGTCTGGTTGTGCTGTGTTGTGATGGGCCGGGTCTGGTTGTGCTATGCTGTGATGGGCCGGCTCTGGTTGTGCTAAGCTGTGATGGGCCACCTCTGGTTGTGCTATGCTGTGATGGGTCTGGTTGTGCTATGCTGTGATGGGCCGGGTCTGGTTGAACTCTGCTGTGATGGGCCGGGTCTGGTTGAGCTGTGCTGTGATGGGCCTGGTGTGCTGTGATGGGCCGGGTCTGGTTGAGCTGTGCTGAGGCGGGCCTGGTTTGGTAGCATGGGAGGGAGGTTATTGGAGGAATTGAAGAGGGTGGTGTGGCCGGCGATGTTCCAAACTCTGCATGGGGTCTCTTTGACTGCTTATGGCTTGGGCAATGCCCCATGCATCTGCATGCAGTTCCTGCGAGAGAAGAGGTGGAGGGTGTTATGGGGGACAGTGTTGCTGGCTGTTCTCCAGTCTCTGTGAGGCACCACCGGATGCAGGTATCTGATTTGTCTCAGGGAGTTGGTGGCTGGTCTGCTGCTCCTGTGGGGTGAGGTGGTCTGGCCACCCAGAACATCCTTTAACGTCCTGGCGAAGGTTGGGACTGCCTCTTTGTATAGGTGTACATTGTCGTAAAGGCAGTCCAGGCTGAGGCTGGGATGGTGGGCCAGGTGTACTTTGGGCCATAGGACACAGCCCCAAGAGAGGCTGGCATTTAGCCCCTGGATGGTGGCAGGGTGGAAATCTCTCCTCTGGAGCAGGGTGAAGATGGTGGAGGCCCTCTCTTTCACTCCCTTTAGTGATGTGGCCATCCTCTCCTGTTGGGCACACAGGTCATTGTCCCTGTTTGAATTGATTGATTGGAGAGCCAAGCTGGGCCAGAGTCATCTCCATGGTGACCTCTTTAAATGATGCACTCTGCTCTAGAAGGATGTGCATGTGCCTCTTGATGAAAGACATCAAAACTATGAAATAACATATATGGAATCATGTAGTAACCAAAAAAGTGTTTAACAAATCAAAATATATATATTTTTTTAGATTCTTCAAAAATTCTTCAACACATTGCCTAGATGACAGCTTTGCACACTCTGGGCATTCTCTCAACCAGCTTCACCTGGAATTCTTTTCCAACAGTCTTGAAGGTGTTCCCACATATGCTGAGCACTAGTTGGCAGCTTTTCCTTCACTCTGCAGTCCAATTCATCCCAAACCTTCTCAATTGGGTTGAGGTCGAGTGATTGTGGAGGTAGGTCATTATCCAATTGACAAACAAATTATAGTCCCACTAAGTGCAAACCAGATGAAATGGCGTATCGCTACAGAATGCTGTGGTAGCCATGTTGGTTAAGTGTGCCTTGAATTCGAAGGAAATCACAGACAGTGTCATCAGCAAAGCACCATCATACCTCTTCCTCCATGCTTCCATCGGTCTAATGTTCATTGCTTGTGTTTCTTGGCCCAAGCAAGTCTCTTCATTTTATTGGTGTCCTTTGCAACAATTAGACCACAAAGGCCTGATTCACGCAGGCTCCTCTGAACAGTTGATGTTGAGATGTGTCTGTTACTTGAACTCTGTGAAGCTTTTGTTTGGGCTGCAATCTGAGGTGCAGTTAACTCTAATGAACTTATACTCTGCAGCAAAGGTAACTCTGTGTCTTCCTTTCCTGTGGCGGTCCTCATGAGAGCCAGTTTCTGTGACTGCACTTGAAGAAACTTTAAAAGTTGAAATTTCCCGGATTGACTGACTCAAAGTAATGATGGACTGTTGTTTCTCTTTGCTTATTTGAGCTGTTCTTGCTATAATATGGACTTGGTCTTTTACCGAATAGGGATATTGTCATGCCCTGATCTGTTTCCCCTGTCCTTGCATTTGTCTCCACCCCCTCCAGGTGTCGCTCATCATCCCCAGTGTATTTATCCCTGTGTTTTCTGTCTCTCTGTGCCAGTTCGTCTTGTTTGCCAAAGCAACCAGTCTTCTAGCTCCTATTTTTCCCAGTCTCTGTTTTTCCTAGTCCTGGTTTTGACCCTTGCCTGTCCTGACCTCGAGACTGTCTAACTCCCTGTACTGTTTGGACCCTGACCTGGTTTATGAACTCTCGGCTGTACCCGACCTGCCTTTTGCCTACCCCTTGTGTTATAATAAATATTGGAGCTCAACTGTCTGCATATGGGTCTCGCCTTGTGACCTTATAGCTATCTTCTGTATAACAACCCTACCTTGTCACAACACAACTGATTCGCTTAATCACATTAAGAAGGAAAGAAATTCCACAAATGAACTTTTATCAGGTTACTACATTTTCCAATATGTGTTATTTCATAGTTTTGATAGCATGTAAAACAGACAACAAAAATTAGCAGTACCAGTCAAAAGTTGACACACCTACTCATTTTCTACATTGTAGAATAATAATGAAGATATTTTGGCATTAATACATGTCACATATCAGTTTGAAAACAATGTAAAAAATGATATACAGTTGAAGTCGGACATTTACATACACTTAGGTTGGAGTCATTAAAACTCATTTTTCAACCACCACCAACTATAGTTTTGGCAAGTCAGTTAGGACATCTACTTTGTGCATGACACATGTAATTTTCCAACAATTGTTTACAGACAGATTATTTCACTTATAATTCACTGTATCACAATTCCAGTGGGTCAGAAGTTCACACACACTAAGTTGTCTGTGCCTTTAAACAGCTTGGAAAATTCCAGAAAATTATGTCATGGCTTTAGAAGCTTCTGATAGGCACCTGTGGATACCTGTGGATGTATTTCAAGGCCTACCTTCAAACTCAGTGCGTCTTTGCTTGACATCATGGGAAATCTAAAGAAATCAGCCAAGACCTCAGGGGAAAATTATAGACCTCCACAAGTCTGGTCCATCCTTGGGAGCAATTTCCAAATGCCTGAAGGTACCATGTTCATCTGAACAAACAATAGTGCACAAGTATAAACACCATGGGACCATGCAGCCGTCATACTGCTCAGGAAGGAGAAGTGTAATGTCTCCTAGAGATGAACGTACTTTGGTGCGACAAGTGCAATTTTGATCTAACTAGGCAAGTCAGTTAAGAACAAATTCTTATTTTCAATGACAGGAACAGTGGGTTAACTGCCTGTTCAGGGGCAAAATGACAGATTTGTACCTTGTCAGCTCGGTGATTTGAACTTGCAACCTTCCGGATACTAGTCCAACGATCTAACCACTAGGCTACCGTGCTACCCCAGTCCCAGAACAACAGCAAAGAACCTTGTGAAGATGGTGGAGGAAACGGGTCCAAAAGCATCTATATCCACAGTAAAATGAGTCCTATATTGATATAACCTGGAAGGCCACTCAGCAAGGAAGAGGCCACTGCTCCAAAACCGCCATAAAAAAGCCAGACTACAGTTTGCGAACGGCACATGGGGACAAAAATCATACTTTATAGAACTGTTTGGCCATGATGACCATCGTCACACAAATAATCAATGAACCTACCAGGTACCTCCCCAAAACCTTAAACACGGGCACCCTCATAGATATCATCCTAACCAACTTCCCCTCTAAATACACCTCTGCTGTCTTCAACCAAGATCTCAGCGATCACTGCCTCATTGCCTGCATCCGTAATGGGTCAGCGGTCAAACGACCTCCACTCATCACTGTAAAACGTTCCCTGAAACACTTCTGCGAACAGGCCTTTCTAATCGACCTGGCCGGGGTATCCTGGAAGGATATTGATCTCATCCCGTCAGTAGAGGATGCCTGGATATTTTTTTTAAATGCCTTCCTAACCATCTTAAATAAACATGCCCCACTCAAGAAATTTAGAACCAGGAACAGATATAGCCCTTGGTTCTCCCCAGACCTGACTGCCCTTAACCAACACAAAAACATCCTATGGCGTTCTGCATTAGCATCGAACAGCCCCCGTGATATGCAGCTGTTCAGGGAAGCTAGAAATCATTATACACAGGCAGTTAGAAAAGCTAAGGCTAGCTTTTTCAAGCAGAAATTTGCTTCCTGCAACACTAACTCAAAAAAGTTCTGGGACACTGTAAAGTCCATGGAGAATAAGAACACCTCCTCCCAGCTGCCCACTGCACTGAAGATAGGAAACACTGTCACCACTGATAAATCCACCATAATTGAGAATTTCAATAAGCATTTTTCTACGGCTGGCCATGCTTTCCACCTGGCTACTCCTACCCCGGACAACAGCACTGCACCCCCAACAGCAACTCGCCCAAGCCTTCCCCATTTCTCCTTCTCCCAAATCCATTCAGCTGATGTTCTGAAAGAGCTGCAAAATCTGGACCCCTACAAATCAGCCGGGCTAGACAATCTGGACCCTTTCTTTCTAAAATTATCTGCCGAAATTGTTGCCACCCCTATTACTAGCCTGTTCAACCTCTCTTTCGTGTCGTCTGAGATTCCCAAAGATTGGAAAGCAGCTGCGGTCATCCCCCTCTTCAAAGGGGGGGACACTCTTGACCCAAACTGCTACAGACCTATATCTATCCTACCGTGCCTTTCTAAGGTCTTCGAAAGCCAAGTCAACAAACAGATCACCGACCATTTCGAATCTCACCATACCTTCTCTGCTATGCAATCTGGTTTCAGAGCTGGTCATGGGTGCACCTCAGCCACGCTCAAGGTCCTAAACGATATCTTAACCGCCATCGATAAGAAACATTACTGTGCAGCGGTATTCATTGATCTGGCCAAGGCTTTCGACTCTGTCAATCACCATATCCTCATCGGCAGACTCGACAGCCTTGGTTTCTCAAATGATTGCCTCGCCTGGTTCACCAACTACTTCTCTGATAGAGTTCAGTGTGTCAAATCGGAGGGTCTGCTGTCCGGACCTCTGGCAGTCTCTATGGGGGTGCCACAGGGTTCAATTCTTGGACCGACTCTCTTCTCTGTATACATCAATGAGGTCGCTCTTGCTGCTGGTGAGTCCCTGATCCACCTCTACGCAGACGACACCATTCTGTATATTTCCGGCCCTTCTTTGGACACTGTGTTAACAACCCTCCAGGCAAGCTTCAATGCCATACAACTCTCCTTCCGTGGCCTCCAATTGCTCTTAAATACAAGTAAAACTAAATGCATGCTCTTCAACCGATCGCTACCTGCACCTACCCGCCTGTCCAACATCACTACTCTGGACGGCTCTGACTTAGAATACGTGGACAACTACAAATACTTAGGTGTCTGGTTAGACTGTAAACTCTCCTTCCAGACCCATATCAAACATCTCCAATCCAAAGTTAAATCTAGAATTGGCTTCCTATTTCGCAACAAAGCATCCTTCACTCATGCTGCCAAACATACCCTTGTAAAACTGACCATCCTACCAATCCTCGACTTTGGCGATGTCATTTACAAAATAGCCTCCAATACCCTACTCAACAAATTGGATGCAGTCTATCACAGTGCAATCCGTTTTATCACCAAAGCCCCATATACTACCCACCATTGCGACCTGTACGCTCTCGTTGGCTGGCCCTCGCTTCATACTCGTCGCCAAACCCACTGGCTCCATGTCATCTACAAGACCCTGCTAGGTAAAGTCCCCCCTTATCTCAGCTCGCTGGTCACCATAGCATCTCCCACCTGTAGCACACGCTCCAGCAGGTATATCTCTCTAGTCACCCCCAAAACCAATTCTTTCTTTGGCCGCCTCTCCTTCCAGTTCTCTGCTGCCAATGACTGGAACGAACTACAAAAATCTCTGAAACTGGAAACACTTATCTCCCTCACTAGCTTTAAGCACCAACTGTCAGAGCAGCTCACAGATTACTGCACCTGTACATAGCACACCTATAATTTAGCCCAAACAACTACCTCTTTCCCAACTGTATTTAATTTTTATTTATTTATTTATTTTGCTCCTTTGCACCCCATTTTTTTTTTTTTTTTTTTCTACTTTGCACATTCTTCCATTGCAAAACTACCATTCCAGTATTTTACTTGCTATATTGTATTTACTTTGCCATCATGGCCTTTTTTGCCTTTACCTCCCTTCTCACCTCATTTGCTCACATTGTATATAGACTTGTTTATACTGCATTATTGACTGTATGTTTGTTTTTACTCCATGTGTAACTCTGTGTCGTTTTATCTGTCGAACTGCTTTGCTTTATCTTGGCCAGGTCGCAATTGTAAATGAGAACTTGTTCTCAACTTGCCTACCTGGTTAAATAAAGGTAAAATAAATAAATAAATAAAATCGTTATGTTTGGAGGAAAAAGGGGGAGGCTTGCAAGCTGAAGAACACCATCCCAACTGTGAAGCATGGGGGTGGCAGGATGTTGTGGGGGTGCTTTGCTGCAGGAGGGACTGGTGCACTTCACAAAATAGATAGAATCATGAGGGAGGAAAATGATGTGGATATATTGAGGCAACATCTCAAGACATCAGTCAGGAAGTTAAAGCTTAGTCTCAAATGGTCTTCCAAATGGACAATAACCCCAAGCATACTTCCAAAGTTGTGGCAAAATGGCTTAAGGACAACAAAGTCAAGGTATTGGAGTGGCCATCACAAGCTCTGACCTCAATCCTATAGAAAATTTATGGGCAGAACTGAAAAAGCGTGTGTGAGCAAGAAGGCCTTACAAACCTGACTCCGTTACACCAGCTCTGCCAGGAGGAATGGGCCAAAATTCACCCAACTTATTGTGGGAAGCTTGTGGAAGGCTAACCGAAATGTTTGACCCAAGTTAAACAATTTAAAGGCAATGCTAGCAAATATTAATTGAGTGTATGTAAACTTCTGACCCACTGGGAATGTGTATTTCACATTCTTAAAATAAAGTGGTGATCCTAATTGACTTAAGACAGGGAATTTCTACTCTGATTAAATGTCAGGAATTATGAAAAACTGAGTTTAAAGATATTTGGCTAAGGTGTATGTAAACTTCCGACTTCACCTGTCAATGAGTTAATTCAGCCGCATACAAACATGGTCTCTTTTTTTATTTCTTGATTAAGGCATCTCCAAAATGCAGGTGTTTCAGCCTTGCTCAGTTCAGTGTGCGGTGTGGCTATATTGACGAAAAGCAGATTCCATATGGGATCAAATAGTGGGCTTTTGCACAGATGGGGCTCCATCTATGGCAGGACAGCGGGCAAGCCTCTGCAATCTAGTTATGAATGTGTCTCACTCTGCAATTTTCATTGAGACTGTCAGATTTCATTACAGTATGATTTGGCCAATTTTGTATATTTGCCCTACATTTTTATTAAAAAATATATTTCTTACAAATACATTTGTAAGAATAGAATATATTTTACTAAACATTTCCAAATACATATAAAAATATATTGACCAAATGTATTGATTAAAACATTTGAAAATATATATTTTTAATGTTTTTCAGAATGTATTTTGAAATACATTAAATACTTTCCCTGATATATTTAACATATATTGTGATATACAGTGCCTTTGGACCCCTTGTCTTTTTCCACATTTTGTTACATTACAGCCTTATTCTAAAATATATTAAATAGTTTTTTTCCCTAATCACACAATACCCCATAATGACAAAGCAAAAACAAGTTTGGATTTTTTTTGCAAATGTATTAAAAATGTAAAACTGAAATATCATATTTACATAAGTATTCAGACCCTTTACTCAGTACTTTGTTAAAGCACCTTTGGCAGCGATTACAGCATCGAGTCTTCTTGGGAATGACGTTACAAGCTTGGCACACCAGTATTTTGGGAACTTCTCCCATTCTTCTCTGCAGATCCTCTAAACCTCTGTCAGGTTGGATGGGGAGTGTTGCTGCTCAGCTATTTTCAGGTCTCTCCAGAGAGATGATCGAACAGGTTCTAGTCCGCACTCTGGCTGGGCCACTCAATGACATTCAGAGACTTGTCCCAAAGCTACTCCTGCGTTGTCTTGGCTGTGTGCTTAGTGTCGTTGTCCTGTTGGAAGGTGAACCTTCACCCAGTCTGTAGTCCTAAGTGCTCGATCCTGACTAATATACCAGGCCCTGCCGCTGAAAAACATCCCCACAGCATGATGCTGCCACCACCATGCTTTACTGTAAGGATGGTGCCAGGTTTCCTCCAGACGTGACATTTCGCATTCAGGCCAAAGAGTTCAATCTTGGTTTCATCAGACCAAAGGATCTTGAAAACTTATGTAAATAAGGTATTTCAGTTTTTTTATATTTTATACATATGCAACCATTTCTAAAAACCTGTTTTCACTTTGTCATTATGGGGTATTGTGTGTGGTGTGGATTTACAATTTAAAAAACAAACAAGAATTAGAATAAGACTGTAACGTAACAAAATATGGAAAAAGTCAAGGGGTCTGAAAACTTTCCGAAGGCACAGTAATTTTGTAATATATGCTGGAATGTATTTCAAATGTATTAAATATAATTATTTGGGCAGTTTTTTATATTTCACATGTATCCCCAAACATTTATCTAAAACTATATTTTGTATGTATTTTTTTCCTGTATTCGTTTAAAATAAGGCATTTTTGATGAATTATAAGAAGTGTGCCTTGGTCCTTGTTGTTTTACTGACTCAGTTGTATTGATGAGGGCACACTGCAGCATAAGATAAAGTCAAACAAAAACAAGTGTTTCATATTGGACAAGTTTGGTTTGTCCCTCCTTTTCCAGTCTATTTTCTTCCATTCGTGACAAATGAATATGACCCTGATGTTTGACACCCGGACCAAAATTGTTTGTCTGTTTACATCATGATCAGAGTAACAGCACAGTCTTTACCTATTCTCCTGTGGACATGTCTAGGTATTTAGACTGGAGCTGATGATGAAAGGACAGGACAGGCAGTCTCATCTGAGGGACAGGGGAGATAGGGAGGACAGAAAAAGTAATTGATAAACCTATCTTGATTACACCAGAATCTTTTGTAGCAGGATAAATATGATTATGTGAAGTGGTGTGTCACATTCTTGTCCAGGCTGGTAGAAAGGAACGTAGGAGCAACAGGCTGTGGTGTTGTTGGCACTGCCCTCCTCTGTGGTGCTGTTGGCACTGCCCTCCTCTGTGGTGTTGTTGGCACTGCCCTCCTCTGTGGTGTTGTTGGCACTGCCCTCCTCTGTGGTGTTGTTGGAACTGCCCTCCTCTGTGGTGTTGTTGGCACTGCCCTCCTCTGTGGTGTTGTTGGCACTGCCCTCATCTGTGGTGTTGTTGGCACTGCCCTCATCTGTGGTGTTGTTGGCACTGCCCTCATCTGTGGTGTTGTTGGCACTGCCCTCCTCTGTGGTGTTGTTGGCACTGGCCTCCTCTGTGGTGTTGTTGGCACTGGCCTCCTCTGTGGTGTTGTTGGCACTGCCCTCCTCTGTGGTGTTGTTGGCACTGCCCTCCTCTGTGGTGATGTTGGCACTGCCCTCATCTGTGGTGTTGTTGGCACTGCCCTCCTCTCTGGTGTTGTTGGAACTGCCCTCCTCTGTGGTGTTGTTGGCACTGCCCTCCTCTGTGGTGTTGTTGGCACTGCCCTCCTCTGTGGTGTTGTTGGCACTGCCCTCCTCTGTGGTGTTGTTGGAACTGCCCTCCTCTGTGGTGTTGTTGGCACTGCCCTCCTCTCTGGTGTTGTTGGAATTGCCCTCCTCTGTGGTGTTGTTGGCACTGCCCTCCTCTCTGGTGTTGTTGGCACTGCCCTCCTCTGTGGTGTTGTTGGAACTGCCCTCCTCTGTGGTGTTGTTGGCACTTCCCTCCTCTGTGGTGTTGTTGGAACTGCCCTCCTCTCTGGTGTTGTTGGAACTGCCCTCCTCTCTGGTGTTGTTGGCACTGCCCTCCTCTGTGGTGTTGTTGGCACTGCCCTCATCTGTGGTGTTGTTGGCACTGCCCTCCTCTGTGGTGTTGTTGGCACTGCCCTCCTCTCTGGTGTTGTTGGAACTGCCCTCCTCTGTGGTGTTGTTGGCACTGGCCTCCTCTGTGGTGTTGTTGGCACTGCCCTCCTCTGTGGTGTTGTTGGAACTGCCCTCCTCTGTGGTGTTGTTGGCACTGCCCTCCTCTGTGGTGTTGTTGGCACTGCCCTCCTCTGTGGTGTTGTTGGCACTGCCCTCCTCTGTGGTGTTGTTGGCACTGCCCTCCTCTGTGGTGTTGTTGGCACTGCCCTCCTCTGTGGTGTTGTTGGCACTGCCCTCCTCTGTGGTGTCCTCCCTCCAGTGGGCTGATAGCTGGTCCGGCCGGTAGGCAGCAAACAGCTGACCAAACAGCTGAGAGGCGGTGAGCCACACCCAACAGTGGGGGAAACACAAGTTGGTCTCAACATGAACTGGTGGAGGGAAATATTGCACCATTTCACCAAGGGGTAAGCAAGCAGTACAGAGAGTAAACTATTTATTTGGGAAATCAATTCAATAATCACTGAATTGATGTAGATCTATAGTTCTACATAGCCATCATCATCGACCCAAAGAACAAGAGGTGAGAAACGTGCAAAGAGGTGAACAATTGTGGGACATGAGTTTAATCACACTGCTGTACAGAGCAGGCAATAAACGTAACATACCACAGTACTTTAGGCCCAGTTGTCTCTCTCCAGACAACTGAGATATCTGAGGTGATTTTCAGACTGGGCCCACGTCACAGATATGATATCCAGAGGTAGTAAAGCTGGGTCCCTGAGCTGTTAGTGCTGTCGTGCCAATTCCTATGGTCGCAACTACAAGACAGCACAAACAGATGGCAAGACAGCACAAACAGATCTGGGACCAGGTTCTAGGTACTGTTGTAGTGTCTTAACCAGGATGTTAGTGAGAGTGTCCTGAGGCTTGCTGAGCTCCAGGAGGCTACAGTCCTTGGTGAGTTTGAAGACCAGGGTCAGGAAGCTGAACAGCTGTTTGTCTGCTGCTTATCATCCTGCTCCTCCTCACTGACACAGAGACAGATATAGAGCAGCTGTTAGCACAGGTTATATAAGATTGTAATGAAAAGATAAATACCTACATCATGCTTTGATAATGATTTTGGAAGCACACCTTTTAAAATATTTTGATAACTTAAAAGTTTGATTTATAAAAGAGTAAATGTTTCTCGATAAGGGGCAGCAGAGCATCTAGACAACGGTCAAACTGAACGCCCTCCACCTCCACATCCACAAACAGCCCACACACCTGGGCCCCGAGACGACGCAGACACACCTGTGGGTAAGGGTCAGAGGTTAGAGCAGGAAGGCATGGGGTACGTGTCAGTGATCTTATACCATATTTGATATTATATTACATTACATTTATTAATTCAGTCTTATCGAGGATATAAACACAAACACATGTAGCTTGAAGTAGTTCTGAACGAGGTGAAAGTTCTCTCTGCGGTCAGAGGCCAGACTTGGAGAAGTCTTTTCTCAGGACAACACACCCTTTGTACAGTTTTCACATTTTGCTGCCTTAAAATGAAATCAAAACATTCATTCAATTAGATGTTTTTCCTACTGATCTACAAAAGCTACTGTACATTTTCTAAGTGGAAATGTTCTTAATTACAAGTAAAAAACAAAGATGTCTTGATTGCGTATGTCTTCCCAACCCAGAGTTAGGACATGGTGGAAGCACTTTTGTCAGCCATTACAGCTCTGAATCCTTTTGAATAAGATTCTACCAACTTTGCACAGCTCTTAGGGCAACATACACTGAATATACTAAACATTAGGAACACCTTCCTAATATAGAGTTGCAACCTTGTCTCTGATCTTGAAGCAAATTTAGGTCAGGACTGAGACTGGATCATTCCGGAACACTCAACACCTCTTGGAAAGCCATTCTGGTGTGACTTTGGCAATTTGTGTAATTGTCCAACTCTGTTCCAGTGTTAGATTTTCAGAAGACAGAGGCAGGGTTTCCTGTAACTTTTGAACCTGTGCTTTGCTACATTTATATTTATTTTGATCCTGACAAACTCTCAAGTCCTTGCCAGTGACAAGTATACTCATAACATAATGCTGCCACCACCAATAAAATACTGTTTGCTTATATCAGTTGAAGGTAGCAGACAGACACCAGCGAATGGCGTCAGTGTTTGTGGAAGAAACAAAGATGAGGGAGGGAGGGTCATGGGACATGCTGATAAGGCCTCTACTAACACAATGTTCCTGGTTACACTGTAACCACAGAGAAGTTCAAACCAGCTCAAAACCAACTTCAACCCTGAAATAGTGACACAACATCCACATAATATTACTGCAACCATGTAAGACCAGAGCTCCAAAAACTAGTATAAGTGAACCTCAACATCAATTCTACAATAGAGAGGACAGATTTTAAATAGTTAAACAAAAAAATATAAATTATGTTTCCCACACCCCTTCCCCCTTTCTATCACTGTGCAGCTGCACCCCTCTAGAGGAACCAGGGACACAAACAAAGACAGTTTGAGCAGAACCAACATTGACAGGACAGAGAATGAGGGAGAGAGAGATGGAGAGAGAGAAAGAGAGAGGCAGAAGTAGAGAGAGAGAGAGAGAGAGGGGGAAAAGTAAACAGAGGTAGAAAAAGATAGAGAGATGGAGAGGGGGACAGAGAGTATGAAGGAGAGAGTGAAAGAGGGAGAGAGAGAAAGAAGGAGGAGAGAGGGAGAAAGAGAGACCAAGATTAAGAGAGAAAAGGAGATAGAGAAGGGAGGGAGGGAAGGAGGGTGGGTGGGTGGGTGGGTGGTTCGAGGGAGAGAAGAAGAGAGAGAAAGAGAAAAGGAGAGAGCGAAAGGCAAGAGAGACCAATAGAGAAATGTACTATAGAGAGGAGCAGGAAGAGAGGGGTGGATGAGAAAGATATTTTCAATGAGTGATTCTGCCATGTGGAGTGAATGTTCACATACAGTAGCTTTACTCTGCTTTTCTCTCCTCGAATACACAGAGATGCTGCCCTTTGTAAGAGAATAGTCTATCTTATTCTCTACTTATCCAGAGTTTATTTAGAGATTAATTCAGATGTTTCTAGGCTCTCTTTGTCTGTTTGAGGAGCTCAATATGCATTTCAGTGTGTATATCAGGAGTGTTTTCAGTTCAATGTGGGCTTCACAGTGTACATTGCTTGTTGAGTGTGTGTCTGAATGGTGTGTGTACACAGATTGACTCATCAAAGACACATTACTCATTCATGTCTGCTGCAGATTCCTGAAAGAGTGAAGTTCCACAGGAAGAAACACAGGCAACTCCAGTCAGCCAAATAAATGGCTCTGAATGGTGGGGAGAGAAGGTTCTCCTCCACCCCTCTCTAGTCCCATCAAACTCTTTACCTCCCCTTCTCTCCCATCTTCAACCTAACAGAACCCCTCTCCTTCATGTGGAGTGGCTTGGTATTGGTAGTTGCTCTAGTGGAACTCTCAGAGAGGAGAGAGGGATAAGGGAAAGGAGGGATAGGACAAAAAAGATCATTCATCACACGTTATTCTTGTTCAAGAAAACCCCAAATGCTGAGGTCAAAGCCTTCCAGCCTTCATCTGAAAGGGAGTTGTTGGAGTCCACCTTGACAGAAAGAGTCATATAGCAACAGTGAGCCACAGAGAGAAAGTGTCCTATGAACGAGCTCACATACCTGCCTTTGACCCCCGCAGTTAGATAGTCTATGCCTGTTCAGACATCATCAGTGACCTGTCATTACATAGATGATGATCGTTAAATACCCCATGATCGCAGGAATCCAGTTTTATTTTTCTGGCCTGATGGTGTATGAAGGGTCTAAGTATTCCGTCATTATCAAACCACACATGGTCTCTCTCCCTGCAACCCTACAGTGGGCTAATCAAGGGCTGACTCTGGGCCAGAACACACACAGACTCGCACGCTCCAAACGCACACATCCACACACACAGTGGCACACACACTCACAAACACACAAATGCACACACACTAGGGGTACGTGTTTAAACAGTTGGGTTGGCTGAGAGAAGGATGAGGCTTGGAGGACAGAAGCTGGGGGTACTTTGGTGCCAAGCAAACATAATGGAGTTTAAGATTTGGTAATACTAACTCTTAAACACACGTCATACTGGGGACATTGTTGGGTCATATCCCCACCTTTCTGATACACTACATGACCAAAAGTATATGGACACCTGCTTGTCAAACATCTCATTCCAAAATCATGGGTATTAACATGGAGTTGGTTCCCCTTTGCTTGCTATAACAGCCTCCAGTCTTCTGGGAAGGCTTTCCACTAGACGTTGGAACATTGCTGCAGGGACTTGCTTCCATTAAACTAAATCTTTAATCACTTATTAATGAGGAAGAAGGTCAAGACAACTAACACATATAAAGTGAATCGATTGAGTGCTCTACGATAATGGCTGGTCATGGCTGTCATGGCTCAGATGATTCGTTGAGACCCCCGAGACAAAAGTACAAAGGTATTTTATAGCCAAGATACACCCCTTTCAACCTACATGATGAACAACAGATATATAGAATGGGTCACAAGGTTAAGATTTGTATGAAAGATACCTGTAATACATAGCAGACAGTATCTGCTGTGTCAACAGTTTTCATTGTGTAGAGACCAGTGTCTGGCCCCATATTGAACAGAAACATTAACTCATGCTCTGGAATGCTCTTTGGGTTTTATCACCCAAAGGACATCGTAAATCTCCTGTCAGTGTTATCTCCCAGAGGCCCATCCTCAGTAGAACACACACACAATAGTTATGAATACTCTATTCTGTTGCATAAAACAACCATTTGATGCAATAAGAGTAATATAATATAATCTTGCAATTTTTCCACCATACATTCCAATTACATAAAATAGTTTGGTTAAGAGCTAAGAGCTATACCTATAGAGGGCAGCAGAGTTTTTTTTTGAATGTAGACTCTGCTACCAATGACTCACTGAACAAACTCATTGTGCTGGTGAAGTGATTACAATCTCATTCACTCTGTCTCTGTCTCTGTCTCTGTCTCTGTCTCTGTCTTTCCCTCCTCCCTCCCTCCCTCCCTCCTCCCTCCCTCCCTCCCTCCCTCCCTCCCTCCCTCCCTCCCTCCCTCCCTCCCTCCCTCCCTCCCTCCCTCCCTCCCTCCCTCCCTCCCTCCCTCCCTCCCTCCCTCCCTCCCTCCCTCCCTCCCTCCCTCCCTCCCTCCCTCCCTCCCTCCCTTGCCATAGGGAATGTTCTGCTCATCAGGGACTAACAGATTGATTCTGACATTTCCACAGCCTGATTATTGATAATTTCCTCCTGTCCTGAATATAAACCTGTGTAAATGTTTCTCTGAGCATTTATATTTGACTGAGTAAGAGTGTGTGTGCATAGTGTGTGCATGTGTCTGACATACAAAAATAGCAACACAGAGATGCTTACATGACCATTCACAGTATACACACACACACACACACCAACCTCCAATTCAGCAGAAGCAATAGTAGTCTGTCAGCCTGTCAGTGTTAAATCCAAATGTACTCCCTGCATCCTTTCAGGAAGAGAACACTGTAAATGGCTAGGCTACTGTATGCACATACAGTACAATATCTGTATATTTGCACAGCTTTTCTGAGTATAAACAGACATATTAATGATCATGATCATCACTACTTGGTGCTTGCAACACCAAGGTTGTGGGTTTGATTCCCACAGGGGACCAGTATGAAAAAAAAACACATGAGAATGTATGCACTCACTACTGTAAGTCGCTCTGGATAAGAGAGTTTGCTAAATGACTAAAATGTCAAATGTACTTAACTGGTAGGCAGCTGTTGTTACTCTATACACAGAATTATGTCATAATGAGTTTACCAGATTGCCTTGCGCAACTAAGGCAAGTTAGTTTGCAATTTCATTATGTAAAAACTGGTGTAAAAACCTTTCCAGCCCTAACGTCAGATTCAGGAATTTACCCATCTTATATCAGCTCGCTTGTACTCAGATGAGAGGGGGGAAATATCTGAGGTGTGTCTTTAAAAACATGACCCAAAGTGCTAATATCAGGCAGTGCTGATGTTGATATTTTAGACCAACCAAAAGCTGTCCAGCCATGATGCACACTGCCCATATACGCATTAAACAAGAGTAGCCTAATGTGCTTTTAGCGCCTGTATACGTATTGAGAAACAAAACATTTCGTTTTATTTGGTTAAAAACCAAGCATAGACTCCACTCTTCTTAATGAAGGCCAATGACTGGAACGATTTGCAAAAATCACTGAAGCTGGAGACTAATATCTCCCTCACTAACTTTAAGCATCAGCTGTCAGAGCAGCTTACCGACCATTGCACCTGTACATAGCCCCATCTGTAAATAGCCCACCCAACTACCTCATCCCCATGTTGTTATTTTAAATGATTTTGCTCCTTTGGACCCCAGTATTTCTACTTCCACATTCATCTTCTGCACATCTATCACCCCAGTGTTTAATTGCTAAATTGTAATTATTTTGCCACTATGGCCTATTTATTGCCTTACCTCCCTAATCTTACTACATTTGCACACACTGTATATAGGCTTTCCTATTGTGTTATTGACTGTTATTGACTGTACGTTTGTTTATCCCATGTGTATATGTAACTCTGTGTTGTTTTTGTCGCACTGCTTTGCTCTATCTTGGCCAGGTTGCAGTTGTAAATGAGATCTTGTTCTAACTTGTGTGTCATTACATTTTATTACAACCACACTTATTAGAATGATTCACCTTCCCGGTATTATTGTGACAACGTCCGTGGCGCGTTTGCAATTTAACCTCTGGAGATGTGTAAATGTGATCTGATCTGTAAAATGGTTCCGATCATGTTCATAAAACAGGCATATTTGGGAGCAGTATAACCATGAGTTGACATTCTCCCTTTCTATTTATATTGGATCTTTGTCCAGCTACTGTGAAAAGTTTGGAAGTGCGTAAAACCTTCCATAGTCTGCGTTGTTTTAATAAAGTCAGCCAAAAAATAAATGTCTTCTCACTGTGAGCTGCGTTTATTTTCCGTGTAAATATTTGTATGAACATAACAAGATTCAACAACTGAGACATAAACTGAACAAGTTCCACAGACATGTGACTAACAAATTGAATAATGTGTCCCTAAACAAAGGGGGGGGGGGGGTCAAAATCAAAAGTAACAGTCAGTGTCTGGTGTGGCCACCAGCTGCATTAAGTACTGCAGTGCATCTCCTCCTCATGGACTGCACCAGATTTGACAGTTCTTGCTGTGAGATGTTACATCACTCTTCCACCAAGGCACCTGCAAGTTCCCGGACATTTCTGGGGGGAATGGTCCTAGCCCTCACCCTCTGATCCAAGCCCTATCGCACCAACGCTAGCAAGTGCACTGATAATGTTCGATTTTTTTTCTTCTGACACACCCCTGAACCTATAGCAGCTACCGACTGGGCTTCGATTTACCATTTCATTAGGTTTGTTAAAACAGAGCCGTGTCTTACTCCAGTGCTGGCTTGGAGCTAATGCTGTGGGTTGGGTGTTAATACAATGTTGCAAAGGCAGAGTAGCATAACTTCAAATGTACAACTTCAGCACTGTAATTGGCAGAAATTCAGATGAGGAGTGATGGGAGATGTGGTAAAATATTCAAAGGAAAATGATTGGGTTATGAATGAGTAGCAAATCAATGTGTCTGTGTGTTCGTGCTACATGAATGTGACTTCCTGCTCCAGTCTCAAATCGACTCTGTCCTGCCTCCAGCCATACATTGTAGAGCAGGACAGGTCAGTAGAGTCTAGAGTTGGTGCTACGGTATGGACTGACTTCTCTCTCTCAATTTCAATTTCAATTCAAGGGGCTTTATTGGCATGGGAAACATATGTTTACATTGCCAAAGCAAGTGAAATAGATAATAATCCAAAGTGAAATAAACTGTAAAAAATGAACAGTAAACATGACACTCACAAAAGTTCAAAAAGAATAAAGGCATTTCAAATGTCATATTATGTTTATATACAGTGTTGTAATGATGTGCAAATAGTTAAATTACCAAAGAGAAAATAAATTGTATTTACAATTGTCACACCCTGACCATAATTTGCTTTGTATGTTTCTATGTTTTGGTTGGTCAGGGTGTGATCTGAGTGGGCATTCTATGTTGGATGTCTTGTTTGTCTATTTCTATGTCTGGCCTGATATGGTTCTCAATCAGAGGCAGGTGTTAGTCATTGTCTCTGATTGGGAACCATGTTTAGGTAGCCTGGGTTTCACTGTGTGTTTGTGGGTGATTGTTCCTGTCTCTGTGTTTTGCACCAGACAGGGCTGTTTATTGTTTTGTAGTGTTCGTTTTTTATTAAACATGAATCAATATAACCACGCTGCGTTTTGGTCCGCCTCTACTTCACCCCAAGAGAACTGTTACAACAATGGTGTTCGTTCTTACCTGGTTGCCCTTTTCTTGTGGCAACAGCTATTTCACCCAATACAGTGCCTTGCGAAAGTATTCGGCCCCCTTGAACTTTGCGACCTTTTGCCACATTTCAGACTTCAAACATGAAGATATAAAACTGTATTTTTTTGTGAAGAATCAACAACAAGTGGGACACAATCATGAAGTGGAACGACATTTATTGGATATTTCAAACTTTTTTAACAAATCAATAACTGAAAAATTGGGCGTGCAAAATTATTCAGCCCCCTTAAGTTAATACTTTGTAGCGCCACCTTTTGTTGCGATTACAGCTGTAAGTCGCTTGGGGTATGTCTATCAGTTTTGCACATCGAGAGACTGAATTTTTTTCCCATTCCTCCTTGCAAAACAGCTCGAGCTCAGTGAGGTTGGATGGAGAGCATTTGTGAACAGCAGTTTTCAGTTCTTTCCACAGATTCTCGATTGGATTCAGGTCTGGACTTTGACTTGGCCATTCTAACACCTGGATATGTTTATTTTTGAACCATTCCATTGTAGATTTTGCTTTATGTTTTGGATCATTGTCTTGTTGGAAGACAAATCTCCGTCCCAGTCTCAGGTCTTTTGCAGACTCCATCAGGTTTTCTTCCAGAATGGTCCTGTATTTGGCTCCATCCATCTTCCCATCAATTTTAACCATCTTCCCTGTCCCTGCTGAAGAAAAGCAGGCCCAAACCATGATGCTGCCACCACCATGTTTGACAGTGGGGATGGTGTGTTCAGGGTGATGAGCTGTGTTGCTTTTACGCCAAACATAACGTTTTGCATTGTTGCCAAAAAGTTCAATTTTGGTTTCATCTGACCAGAGCACCTTCTTTCACATGTTTGGTGTGTCTCCCAGGTGGCTTGTGGCAAACTTTAAACAACACTTTTTATGGATATCTTTAAGAAATGGCTATCTTCTTGCCACTCTTCCATAAAGGCCAGATTTGTGCAATATACGACTGATTGTTGTCCTATGGACAGAGTCTCCCACCTCAGCTGTAGATCTC
The DNA here is from genome assembly GCF_002021735.2 of Oncorhynchus kisutch. NCBI lineage: Eukaryota > Metazoa > Chordata > Actinopteri > Salmoniformes > Salmonidae > Oncorhynchus > Oncorhynchus kisutch. The sequence continues at coordinate 20,406,981 of NC_034186.2, read as the reverse complement.
TGCAGTTCATCCAGAGTGATCATGGGCCTCTTGGCTGCCTCTCTGATCAGTCTTCTCCTTGTATGAGCTGAAAGTATAGAGGGACGGCCAGGTCTTGGTAGATTTGCAGTGGTCTGATACTCCTTCCATTTCAATATTATCGCTTGCACAGTGCTCCTTGGGATGTTTAAAGCTTGGGAAATCTTTTTGTATCCAAATCCGGCTTTAAACTTCTTCACAACAGTATCTCGGACCTGCCTGGTGTGTTCCTTGTTCTTCATGATGCTCTCTGCGCTTTTAACGGACCTCTGAGACTATCACAGTGCAGGTGCATTTATACGGAGACTTGATTACACACAGGTGGATTGTATTTATCATCATTAGTCATTTAGGTCAACATTGGATCATTCAGAGATCCTCACTGAACTTCTGGAGAGAGTTTGCTGCACTGAAAGTAAAGGGGCTGAATAATTTTGCACGCCCAATTTTTCAGTTTTTGATTTGTTAAAAAAGTTTGAAATAGCCAATAAATGTCGTTCCACTTCATGATTGTGTCCCAATTATTGTTGATTCCTCACAAAAAAATACAGTTTTATATCTTTGTTTGAAGCCTGAAATGTGGCAAAAGGTCGCAAAGTTCAAGGGGGCCGAATACTTTCGCAAGGCACTGTAGATATGGGAGTTTATTGAAATTGGATTCGTTTTCGAATTCTTTGTGTGGGTCTGTGTAATCTGAGGGAAATATGTGTCTCTAATATGGTCATACATTTGGCAGGAGGTTAGGAAGTGCAGCTCAGTTTCCACCTCATTTTGTCTCAATGTTAATTTCTCTGTAGGTGATGGCTTTATTCCGGAAGGTTTGCGAATCTCTTCCTTTTAGGTGGTTGTAGAATTGAACAGCTCTTTTCTGGATTTTAATATTTCGCCGGTATCGGGCTAATTCTGCTCTGCGTGCATTATTTGCTGTTTTACTTTGTATATGGAGGATATTTTTGCAGAATTCTGCATGCAGAGTCTCAATTTGGTGTTTGTCCCATTTTGTGAAATCTTGGTTGGTGAGCGGCCCCCATAACTCACAGCCATGAAGGGTAATGGGTTGTGTAACTGATTCAAGTATTTTTAGCCAGATCCTAATTGGTATGTCGAATTTGATGTTCCTTTTGATGGCGTAGAAGGCCCTTCTTGCCTTATCTCTCAGATCGTTCACAGCTTTGTGGAAGATATCTGTGGCGCTGATGTATGTATAGTTTTTTGTGTGCTCTAGGGCAACGGTGTCTAGATGGAACACCATTATTTTTGTCTTACTGAGATTTACTGTCAGGGCCCAGGTCTGACAGAATCTGTGCATAAGATCTAGGTGCTGCTGTAGGCCCTTCTTGGTTGTGAACAGCACCAAATAATCAGCAACAGAAAACATTTGATTCTACTGTTCTAGTTCCCTCGTCAATTCGTTGATATATATGTTGAAGAGGGTGGGGCTTAAGCTGAATCCCTGTCTCACCCCCGGCCATGTGGAAAGAAATGTGTGTGTTTTTGCCAATCCATGTTTGTGTACATGGATTTTATAATGTTGTATGTTTTCCGCCTAACACCACTTTACATCAATTTGTATAGCAGACCATCATGCCAAATAGAGTCTAAAGCTTTTTTGAAATCAATGAAGCATGAGAAGACTTTTCCTTTGTTGTGGTTTGTTTGTCAATTTGGGTGTGCAGGGTGAATACGTGGTCTGTAATTTGGTAAAAAGACAATTTGACATTTGCTCAGTACATTGTTTTCGCTGAGGACATTTATGGGTCTGCTGTCATGGATGATAATGCAGAGGATTTCCCCAAGGTTACTGTTGAGGCATATCCCCCAGTAGTTATTGGGGTCAATTTTGTCTCCACTTTTGTGGATTGGGGTGATCAGTCCTTGGTTCCAAATATTGAGAAAGATCAGAGCTGAGGATGATGTTAAAGAGTTTATGTACAAATCAAATCAAATCAAATCAAATTTATTTATATAGCCCTTCGTACATCAGCTGATATCTCAAAGTGCTGTACAGAAACCCAGCCTAAAACCCCAAACAGCAAGCAATGCAGGTGTAGAAGCACGGTGGCTAGGAAAAACTCCCTAGAAAGGCCAATACCTAGGAAGAAACCTAGAGAGGAACCAGGCTATGTGGGGTGGCCAGTCCTCTTCTGGCTGTGCCGGGTAGAGATTATAACAGAACATGGCCAAGATGTTCAAATGTTCATAAATGACCAGCATGGTCGAATAATAATAAGGCAGAACAGTTGAAACTGGAGCAGCAGCACAGTCAGGTGGAAGTTGAAACTGGAGCAGCAGCATGGCCAGGTGGACTGGGGACAGCAAGGAGTCATCATGTCAGGTAGTCCTGGGGCATGGTCCTAGGGCTCAGGTCAGTTGAAACTGGAACAGCAGCATGGCCAGGTGGACTGGGGACAGCAAGGAGTCATCATGTCAGGTAGTCCTGGGGCATGGTCCTAGGGCTCAGGTCCTCCGAGAGAGAGAAAGAAAGAGAGAAGGAGAGAATTAGAGAACGCACACTTAGATTCACACAGGACACCGAATAGGACAGGAGAAGTACTCCAGATATAACAAACTGACCCCAGCCCCCCGACACATAAACTACTGCAGCATAAATACTGGAGGCTGAGACAGGAGGGGTCAGGAGACACTGTGGCCACAACCGAGGACACCCCCGGACAGGGCCAAACAGGAAGGATATAACCCCACCCACTTTGCCAAAGCACAGCCCCCACACCACTAGAGGGATATCTTCAACCACCAACTTACCATCCTGAGACAAGGCTGAGTATAGCCCACAAAGATCTCCGCCACGGCACAACCCAAGGGGGGGGCGCCAACCCAGACAGGATGACCACAACAGTGAATCAACCCACTCAGGTGACGCACCCCCTCCAGGGACGGCATGAGAGAGCCCCAGCAAGCCAGTGACTCAGCCCCTGTAATAGGGTTAGAGGCAGAGAATCCCAGTGGAAAGAGGGGAACCGGCCAGGCAGAGACAGCAAGGGCGGTTCGTTGCTCCAGAGCCTTTCCGTTCACCTTCCCACTCCTGGGCCAGACTACAATCAATCATTTGACCCACTGAAGAGATGAGTCTTCAGTAAAGACTTAAAGGTTGAGACCGAGTTTGCGTCTCTGACATGGGTAGGCAGACCGTTCCATGAAAATGGAGCTCTATAGGAGAAAGCCCTGCCTCCAGCTGTTTGCTTAGAAATTCTAGGGACAATTAGGAGGCCTGCGTCTTGTGACCGTAGCGTACGTGTAGGTATGTACGGCAGGACCAAATCAGAGAGATAGGTAGGAGCAAGCCCATGTAATGCTTTGTAGGTTAGCAGTAAAACCTTGAAATCAGCCCTTGCTTTGACAGGAAGCCAGTGTAGAGAGGCTAGCACTGGAGTAATATGATCAAATTTTTTGGTTCTAGTCAGGATTCTAGCAGCCGTATTTAGCACTAACTGAAGTTTATTTAGTGCTTTATCCGGGTAGCCGGAAAATAGACCATTGCAGTAGTCTAACCTAGAAGTGACAAAAGCATGGATAAGTTTTTCTGCATCATTTTTGGACAGAAAGTTTCTGATTTTTGCAATGTTACGTAGATGGAAAAAAGCTGTCCTCGAAATGGTCTTGATATGTTCTTCAAAAGAGAGATCAGGGTCCAGAGTAACGCCGAGGTCCTTCACAGTTTTATTTGAGACGACTGTACAACCATTAAGATTAATTGTCAGATTCAACAGAAGATCTCTTTGTTTCTTGGGACCTAGAACAAGCATCTCTGTTTTGTCCGAGTTTAATAGTAGAAAGTTTGCAGCCATCCACTTCCTTATGTCTGAAACACATGCTTCTAGCGAGGGCAATTTTGGGGCTTCACCATGTTTCATTGAAATGTACAGCTGTGTGTCATCCGCATAGCAGTACAGCCAATTGGAATTTGTGGGAAAAAGCAGGAGCTGATACAAAAAAATGCCAGGACACACCAGGACATGTTAATTCACTGTAACACTTTTTAAACATATGAACACATTTATTCAGCACAAGGCATTTAGGTTTTAAACACTAAATGTGGTGTAAAGCCATATTTGAATATTTCCAAGCTTTCCTTTCGAGTGAATGTGAGAGATACCCACCTATGACTGCTTTTGTTAGTGACAGAGACATGGTTGTTGCATTCAAAAACTCCTAATTCATTAAGCCTTCACCAAGTGACTGTCTAAGAGAATGTGAATCAATAAAAAGTAAACCCTTTATGGCCACATATTATACATGTCATAAGGCCTTTAGTTTTGGCTTAGTTATCCTTGACATTGTGGTCTGAAAATCCTCATGAGCCACATCAGACCAGCAAGTCACACTACGCTAGTTTGTGAAGTGAATAAGTAATTCATATCGGAATCCAGCCAGAGGGAGGATATCCAACAAGTGGAATATTTTAGCATCCCTAACCTGCAGAATGACTGCTGTGGTGAAAGACGTAATAAACAAGACTACCTAAACTGGAACAACCATCTCAGTGACAGGTACAATATGTCCAACTCCTTACAGATTGGATTCGTTTAGACGATAGGAAAGTAAACACTAATGTTTCAAATCTGAACACTTAAGAGATATATTGTGTTCTCCTGGTTAGAAACTGACTGGAAAAGCTGACTATTTAATCTTGCATTCTAAACGCTTGTGTTAAAGATGAGAACACTTATTGGAAAATGTAAATTCCTAATGTTTATGTTTAAACACTGACATTAAAGTTATAAACATGACATGTGTTTTAGATTGTACTTTATTCTGTAGCCTACTGGTGCTGTGGACTACTTGGCCATTCAGATTCCTCCACCCCATATACTGTAACATTCTTCACAGATGATTGACTGAGAACATCTGCTTCAGTAAGACATTTATACCCTCAGACATCTATACCCTCAGAGACATCTTTACTCTCAGAGACATCTGAGGTGCAGGGGCATCAAATCAGTAGTATGCAAAAACACATTAAAGCAATATTTAGGAAATTTGCCTGAGTTCTGGGCTGGCGCTGAAAACAGGGCAATCTCAGTCACTTATACAGAGCTTCTATGTCATCCATCTTTTTAATTGCGATGGGGATCTCAGCTTTAAAGGCATTGTCTTATATCTCTACTATGTAAAGTAGAATGATAAAAACTATTGGATTTGGAGAGGGAAACAAATACAATGAACTACCTGGGGGCACTGCTCTGATGCTATCTGGTATCGTTGGAAAAATATCATTTTCAATTTCTCAAATGACATTAATGTATTTATATTTGGAAAGTATTTAGACCCCTTGACCTTATGCACATTTTTGTTATGTTACTTATTCTAAAATGGATTAAATACATTTTTTCCCTCATTAATCTACACACAATACCCAAAGCGAAAACAGGTTTTTAGACATTTTTGCACCCCCAAAACAATTATAATAATAATACCTTATATATATAAGTATTCAGACCCTTTGCTATGAGACTTGAAATTGAGCTTAGGTGCATCCTGTTTCCATTGATCATCCTTGAGATGTCTCTGCAACTTGATTGGAGTCCACCTGTGGTAAATTCAATTGATTGGACATGATTTGGAAAGGCACACACCTGTCTATATAAGGTCCCACAGTTGACAATGCAGTAAAAGGCACATGACAGCCAGCTTGGAGTTTGCCAAAAGGCACCTAAAGACTCAGACCATGAGAAACAATATTCTCTGGACTGATGAAACCAAGATTGAACTCTTTGGCCTGAATGCATAGTGTCATGTCTGGGGGAAACCTGGCACCATCCCTGGTGGTGGCAGCATCATGCTGTGGGGATATTTTTCAGCGGCAGGGACTGGGAGACTAGTCAGGATCAAGGGAAAGATGAACGTAACAAAGTACAGAGATTCCTGATGAAAACCTGCTCCAGAGCACTCAGGACCTCAGACTGGGGCGAGGTTTCCAGGAGGAGAATTTCCCTAAGCACACAGCCAAGACAATGGAGGAGGGGCTTCAGAACAAGTCTCTGAATGTCCTTGAGAAGTCCAGCCAAAGCACAGACTTGAACCCGATGGAACATCTCTGGAGAGACCTGAAAATAGCTGTGCAGCGACGCTCCCCATCCAAGCTGACAGGGTTTGAGTGGATGTGCAAAGAATGGGAGAAACTCCCAAAATACAGGTGTGCCAAGCTTGTAGCGTCATACCCAAGAAGACTCGATGCTATAATCGCTGTCAAAGGTGCTTTGACAAAGTTCTGAGTAAAGGGTCTTTGCAAAGAATGTGCTAAAAATTCAAAAACACTGTTTTTGCTTTGTCATTATGGGGTATTGTGATGTCATTATGGGGTATTGTATGTAGATTGATGAGAGGAAAAAAACTATTTGATCCTTTTTAGAATAAGGCTGTTACGTACTGTAAGAAAATGTGAAAGAAGTCAAAGGGTCTGAATACTTTCCGAATGCAGAGCACAATGCAAAAATGCAAACAGAGCACAATGCAAAAATAAAATAGATTAATAAAAGTGTGTCAGTAGCTACATTTCCATCCAAATGGCAAAAGATTTTCATGCAAATATTCAAAAATCTGCATAAAAATAATATCTGCATTATCCCACCAGAGATGTGATTCCATCAAATTGCTTGTTTTGGATAAAAGGCTGTGTGTGATTACACAGTCCACATAAAAACTTTTGCAGTTGAACTCTCTTTGTCACACCCTGATCTGTTTCACCTGTCTTGTCTCCACACCCCCCCTCCACACCCCATTTTCCCCATTATCCCCTGTGCAATATGTATACCTGCATTTTATGTTTGTCTGTTGCCAGTTCGTCTTGTCTCGTCAAGCCAAGCAGTGTGTTTTTCTCTAGTTCCTGTTTTCTAATCCTCCCGGTTCTGACTCTTTCTGCCTGCCCCTGAGCCCGCCCGTTGTACCAATCTACCTGCCCTGACCTCGAGCCTGCCTGCCGTCCTGTACCTATCTGACTCTGACCTGGTTTACGAACTTCTGCTGCCCTGAGCCTGCCTGCCGCCCAGTACCTATCTGACTCTGACCTGGTTTACGAACCTCTGCCTGTCCTTTAATATTGAGACCCTCAATATTTACAGTTGAAGTCGGAAGTTTACACACACTTAGGTTGGAGTCATTAAAACTAGTTTTTCAACCTCTCAGCAAATTTCTTGTTAACAAACTATAGTTTTGGCAAGTCATTCAGGACATCTACTTTGTGCATGACACAAGTAATTTTTCCAACAATTGTTTACACACAGATTCTTTAACTTAGAATTCACTTTATCACAATTCCAGTGGGTCAGAAGTTTACATACACTATGTTGACTGTGCCTTTAAACAGATTGGAATCTGTCAGGGCCAGACGGATTACCAGGATGCATACTCAGAGCATGTGTTGACAAGCTGGCAAGTGTCTTCACTGACATTTTCAACCTCTCCCTGACCCAGTCTGTAATACCTATATGTTTCAAGCAGACCACATAGCACTCACATCTGTAGCCATGAAATTATTTGAAAGGACGGTCATGGCTCACATCAACACCATCCTCCCAGACACCCACTCCAATTTGCATATCACCCCAACAGATCCACAAATGACACAATCTCTATTGCACTCCACTCTGCCCTTTCCCACTTGGACAAAAGGAAGACCTACGTGAGAATGCTGCTCATTGACTACAGCTCAGCGTCCAACACCATAGTGCCCTCAAAGCTCATCACTAAGCTAATGTCTCTGGAACTGAATAATTACCACTGCAAATGGATCCTGGACTTCGTGATGGGACGCCCCCAGGTGGTGAGGGTAGGCAACTACACATCCGCCAAGCTGACCCACAACACAGAGACCCCTCAGGGGTGCATGCTTAGTCCACTCCTGTACTCCCTGTTTACCCATGACTGTTTGGCCACACACACACACACACACACACACACACACACACACACACACACACACACACACACACACACACACACACACACACACACACACACACACACACACACACACACACACTACATATGCTGTTAGTCACTATTCCCCTACCTACTTTATATCCAGGCTGTATCACATCCGGCCGTGATTGGGAGTCCCATAGGGCAGAGCACAATTGTCCCTTCATCGTCCGGGTTTGACCGGGGTCAATGTAAATAAGAATTTGTTCTTAACTGACTTGTTAAATAAAAACACTTATAAAAACAATATACAGCACATAGCTACCTCAATTACTTTGTACCCCTGTACATCAACTCGGTACTGGTACTCTCTGTATATAGCCATGCTATTTTCTATTCCCTACATATAGCCAACATTACTCATTATTTTTATTCATTATTCACTGCGTCACTATTTACATTTTTTATAAAACATTTATATAATCTTTAACTCTGCATTGTTTGAAAAGAATCCATAAGCAAGCATTTCTCTGTTCAGTCTACACATGTTGTCTACAAAGCATGCGACAAATTCAATTTATTTATTTTATTTCATAAAGCTCATCACCATGCACTTTTGACACCGTCTGAAGTGTATCATAGCCTATTTCATCTGTAGCCTAATAAACTGTATGCTTTGTCGAGTCGTAGTGGGAGGACCACACAGCATGACTCCAAGTTTACTTCAATATAATGTTATTATATCAATATTTGTGTATAATTAATTTTACCGACACAGTAAGCACAAGCTCTCACAGTCTCACATCAGAATTCGACGTTCATCCATGTGTCTCAAATGTCACATTTCGAAGGTGTTCCAAACGTCAAATTTCAAAGTGTTTAAGGTAAAAAAAAAATTACATTAACTGGGTTAAGTTTAGGCATTAACTCTGAAATCTTAAGGTTTGGAATCAACTCCGAATGGTTCATGTAAGGGTTCATGTTTGGGATAGGTTTAAATAAAAACAAAAACATTTCTATCACTGGATTCAAACATGCAACTTTTTGCACCAGGTGCAGATGCTTACATGCATCCACCATCCCTGTCCACAACACACTAGCAAGGGTTATAAGGTTTGGGATTGGCTTACATTTTTTAAAATGAAAATATGAAAAATCACCCATCCACTATCCCTGTCCACAATGCCCTAGCAAAACCTAAATCTACTTGAAGGTAACAGCGCTCACATTCACAGACGTTGCTGAACTTCTAATATTGACTTGTATCACGGGTGACCTGGCTGACAAACAGATACCACCTTGTCTAGTGTATTTTGTTTTGTCGATATTTGGAAAGTTTATATAGACAAATTTGCTGTTTCCATCAGGCCTGTCGTGACATTTTTATGCAACGTACTGGAAACATGGTTGCAATGTGCGTGTGTGTGTGTGTGTGTGTGCATGTGTGTGTGTTTGTGTGTAGCACAAACTACACAGGATTATGTTGTAATTCTCACATTTTGAGTGGTAGTGTGTGTACGTTCATGTGTGTGTGTGTGTGTGTGTGTGCTTGCATGTGTGAATGCGTGCACGCACATCCATGCTTGCGTGTGTCTTCCAGCTCACCCCTTAAACTATCACACTGTAACAGATGACATCCTTTATATGATTGAAATGTCACGGTGCTCTTAGCAAAACAAACAAAATGACTGAATGGAAGAATGATATGAAATCGGTAGTTTGTAAAGAGAGCGCTAACAGTGGAATGGCCTTTCCTATGTGCAAACGCTGTCCACTCTGTGCCTTATTGAGACAACACAAAGAGACATCAAAGAGTTTCACAACAGGGGCTCTTTATAGAGACATGGTGGCCCTGTGATGGTGTCTGTGTCAACCAGACACCTCCAATAGAGATGTCTCATAACAAACTATTCAATAGCACAGCAAGGAGGGGCACAATGAAGAGATGAACCGTTATTAAATCAATTAAAATGTACTTTTTATCTGAAAGCAGGGGTAAATAACACTTTAAAAAAATCTCATGTAGTGATTCTTTGTCTCTGAGACTAATTCATTGCCTGTGACTGAAACAGGGAAGAGCAAAGCCACCAGTTCCCTACAGACATCTAGACAGCCCAGACAGACACGGGTCCTCCTGAGCCCCTAGAGGAAAACCCAGAGAAAGAAAAAAGATAAAAGAACAGAGAGAGAGAGAGAGAAAGCGAGAGATTGAGAGAGCTACATAGAGAGATGGAGAGATAAGACAGTCAGGGAGGGAGAGAGAGAGAGAGAGGTCTGCAGTAATATACCAGTATAGTCCAGGTTCAGAGGTAGGTCATCCAGTCTTCATACAGAATGGTCTCTGAAGGTGATCTGGAATCTGAAAGGATTTTCACTTGTCATTTGAAATAGGGAGTTAAAGGGTTAGACTGGAGGGAAAAAGACACGTTTATTGATGTCACGTATCTCTGTTTGTGAGCCACAGTCACAACTGGCTGTTGTGTGAGGTTGAGAGCATGTTTTTTTTGTAGGTTTGTGTTTGTACCTGTAATGTTAGATTAAGATAGGTATGTTAAGCTTTTCCATAATAAAAATGATTTAATACATGCTATCTCAGAAAGAGAGGGGGGGAGAAATAGAGAGAAAGAAAGAGATAGAAAGAGAATGAGGAACGGGGAAGAGGTCAGAAGAGAGTCATGGATGAAGAAGATGGAGAGAGGGAGATGTATAGCTAAAGAATGTGAGGACAGGAAAAGAGGAGGTTGAGTGATGGATAAAGAACAGAGAGAGACCTGACTGTTGTGTGTCCATTCAAATTGAAAATGTCTTGCTGTGCTGCAGTTAAGTAATTGCTCTTCACGGAATGAATACAGCAATCACAAGAATCTAAGCAGTCTCCTTTAATGCTCCACATTTCTCACAAAGTTAATCATCTCCTTCCACGTTGAAACATTGACTGAATCGCAAATGTCTCCCTCTACGCTATATAGTGCACTATTTTTGACCAGTGCCCAGGGCTCCGGTCAAAGGTAGGGCACTATATAGGGAATAGGTGCCGTTTGGGACATACCCTTAATCTCCCAATAAGCGATTGCTTTCTCCTATCCTATGCCCATTACAGAAACTTCTGTGAGCCATTCATTTAATGCCACTCCCCACTGCGCAGGTATACAGTAAACCAGTCCAAGAAACCTACAAATTTTTTCCAACATACGTTCATCCTATTTATAGCATTGTATACATTGGAATTATTTGTAACCAGCTGTATAGGAGAGCCGAGGAAAGCTTACCTGAAAGTGATTCATAGTACCCCAGAGATGGCGTGCGTCTCAAATGGCACCCTAGTATTCTATATACAGTGCACTACTTTTGACCAGAGCCCAGGGTGCCATTTGGGACGCAGGCATGTTCTCCTCCCCATTTAGATCACATTGGTATTATAGAACATTTTGAAAACATTTACATTTAACCGCAGGGTAATTACCGTGTTGTCATTGATCTAACATGGTTCTTTCTGGGATGTTTGGCTGTGATTGGCTGACACCTCCTTGATTTCCTTGTTTCGACATCCTGCAGTTCGTCTCCATGGACAGCAGTCAGGAAACAGTTCAGAAATGTCAGTTGTTTAATTAAACCCCTCTTTAAATTTACAATTGGGAAGGGAAAGAAACACACACACACACACACACACACACACACACACACACACACACACACACACACACACACACACACACACACACACACACACACACACACACACACACACACACTTACATCGGTTTTCTTCACTCAACTCTCTCTTTCTCTTCTTCTTTTTCAGACTCTTTCTTGTCTTTCTTTTCTCTCTCCTCCCTTATTCTCGGATTTGAGGTATTATTCATAATGTCCCATCTCCACTCCTCCATATTGTCATGTTTCATCATGTGTGTGTGTGAAAAGAGTGTGTGTGAAAAGAGAGAGCATGAAGGAGGGACAGAGAGAGACAGCGAGAGAGAGAGAGAGAGAGCAAGAGAGAGAGCAAGAGATGGGGAGACAGGATGAGGGAATGAGTGAGAAAGAGAGTCCCTGGCTCTGAGGACATCAGACCATTCTTAATCTCTGTGTCTAGTTCAGTACCTCTCTCTCTCTCTCTCTCTCTCTCTCAATTAAATTCAAAGGGCTTTATTGGCATGGGAAACGTGTTTACCTTGCCAAAGCAAGTGAAATAGATAATAAAAATTAACTGTACACATTACACTCACAAATGTTTCAAAGGAATAGAAAAATGTCAATGTCATATTTTGGCTATGTACAGTGTTATAACCACCCCCCTCCAGATGTCGCCCATCTTCCCCATTATTCCTTGTGTATTTATACCTGTGTTCTCTGTTTGTCTGTTGCCAGTTCGTTTTGTTTTGTCAAGCTACCAGCTTTTTCTCTCTGTTCCTGTCTCTCGATTGTTCCTGTTTTCTAGTTTTCCCTGTGTTATAACCTTTTCTGCCTGCCCTGCCCCTGAGCCTGCCTGTCGTCCTGTACCTTCACCCCTCTCTATCTGGATTACTGACCCCTGCCTGCCCTGCCCCTGAGCCTGCCTGCCGTCCTGTACCTTCGCCCCTCTCTATCTGGATTACTGACCCCTGCCTGCCCTGCCCCTGAGCCTGCCTGTCGTCCTGTACCTTCGCCCCTCTCTATCTGGATTACGGACCCCTGCCTGCCCTGACCCTGAGCCTGCCTGCCGTCCTGTACCTTCGCCCCTCTCTATCTGGATTACTGACCCCTGCCTGCCCTGACCCTGAGCCTGCCTGCCGTCCTGTACCTTCGCCCCTCTCTATCTGGATTACTGACCCCTGCCTGCCCTGACCCTGAGCCTGCCTGCCGTCCTGTACCTTCGCCCCTCTCTATCTGGATTACTGACCCCTGCCTGCCCTGACCCTGAGCCTGCCTGCCGTCCTGTACCTTCACCCCTCTCTATCTGGATTACTGACCCCTGCCTGCCCTGACCCTGAGCCTGCCTGCCGTCCTGTACCTTCGCCCCTCTCTATCTGGATTACTGACCCCTGCCTGCCCTGACCCTGAGCCTGCCTGCCGTCCTGTACCTTCACCCCTCTCTATCTGGATTACTGACCCCTGCCTGCCCTGACCCTGAGCCTGCCTGTCGTCCTGTACCTTCGCCCCTCTCTATCTGGATTACTGACCCCTGCCTGCCCATGACCTGATTTTGCCTGCCCCTGTTGGATTAATAAACTGTTATTACTTCAACTTTGTCTGCATCTGGGTCTTACCTGAAATGTGATAGGTTGTATTTACAATGGTGTTTGTTCTTCACTGGTTGCCCCTTTTCTTATGGCAACAGCTTGCTGCTGTGATGGCACACTGTGCTATTTCCCCCAATAGATATGGGAGTTTTACAAAATTCAATTTGTTTTAAATTCTTTGTGGGTCTGTGTAATCTGAGGGAAGTATGTGTCTCTAATATGGTCATACATTTGGCAGGAGGTTAGGACGGCGATCTCAATTTCCACCTCATTTTGTGGGCAGTGTCATGACGTTGGCCTGAGGGGGAGGTTTATGACCCCCATAAATACCTTTCCCCTTTTCCCTCTCTCTACTCTACCGATGTGACTACTGAAAATCCATTTGTTAACATTGAGAGAGAGTCTGGTGATATCAAAAGATGGGAAATAGAACCATATTTTGGTAATCCAACCAGTTGAAAATATGCGTTGGGACTTAACTTCTCTAGGGTATGTGGGACGCTAGCGTCCCACCTGGCCAACATCCAGTGAGATTGCAGATCGCCAAATTCAAATACAGAAATAGTCATTATAATAATTCAGAAAATATACAACTATTTTATAGGTTTAAAGATGAACTTCTTGTGAATCCAACCACGGTGTCAGATTTCAAAAAAGCTTTTCTGGCGAAAGGATACCTTACGATTATTAGAGAACATATCCCAACAGACAAATCATTACAAACAGTAACCAGCCAAGTAGAAGTTACACAAGTCAGAAATAGAGATAAAATTAATCACTTACCTCTGATGATCTTCATATGGTTGCACTCAGAAGACATTCATTTATTCAATAAATGTTCCTTTTTTTGGATAAAGTCTCTTTATATCCAAAAACCTCCGTTTTGTTCACGTGTTTTCCTTCAGTAAACCACAGGCTCAAACAGTATCAAATAGTATCCGTAAAGTTCGTAGAAACATTTCAAACGATGTTCATAATCAAACCTCAGTCCTCATGCCTCAGGTCGATATTATTTCAACCGGACAATAACGTTGTCAATATAAAAGGTAAACAAGAAAGGCACTCTCTCGGTCGCGCACATGAAAAAGCTCTGTGACATGGCAGGGTCCACTCATTCAGACTGCTCTTACTCCCTCATTTTTCAGAATACAAGCCTGAAACAATTTCTAAAGACTGTTGACATCTAGTGGAAGGCATAGGAACTGCAATTTGAGTCCTACGTCAATGGATACTGTAATGGCATTGAATAGAAAAGTACAAAAACATTTTTTATTCTACTTCCTGAATGGAGTTTTCTTAGGTTTTTGCCTGCCAAATCAGTTATCTTATACTCACAGACACTATTTTTAACAGTTTTGGAAACTTTAGAGTGTTTTCTATCCAAATCTACCAATTATATGCATATCCTATCTTCTGGGCCTGAGTAGAAGGCAGTTTAATTTGGGCACGCTTTTCATCCAAAATTCCAAATGCTGCCCCCTACCCTAGAGAAGTTAATGAATATGATGTCAGTTCAGTTGGCGTCTGAGACATGATTACTGATGATAGGACGACATAAACTGTATTTTGGAAAATCTACACATTCTAGTTATCAGATTCACATGGAATTGTTGTGCAATTTAAATGTTTAACTAATTTGACACTAAATGTTTAACACGTTGTTTGTTTGTACATTATGAGTGTAATGTTTACAGTTAATTTCACTTTTGTATATTATCTACTCCACTTGCTTTGGCAATGTTAACATATGTTTCCCATGGAGGGAGGGAGGGAGGGAGGGAGGGAGGGAGGGAGGGAGGAGAGAGAGAGAGAGAGAGAGAGAGAGAGAGAGAGAGAGAGAGAGAGAGAGACCACAAACTTTACTTTGAACTCTCCCTGTGTGTATGGTTTCCTCTGCAGACTTTGTGATGCAACTTTTGGGTTTGTTTGTAACAGTGTTCAATACCCTAGGTCACCCTCTCAAATGAAGAGGGGTCTGCTCTCTCTCCCTCTATCCATGTCTTTACTTCCCTGCGTCTTCTCCCTTCATCTTCTCTTCCCAGTGTCATGCGACTGAAATATCTCCACTCCAGCTCTCGAATTGGTACCTTTTCTATAGCATATTGAATAACACGTTGTCAAGAAGACGGTCACATGTGTTTGCAAAGCAGAGGATCCCTGGTTTGAGCCCATTAAGGGACAGGGTACTTAGGGAAGGAATCTATACTGTTAAGCAAGTACTGGTACACTATAACGTCTTCCCACAGCGGAGGGCATTTTTGTTTATGTTTTATTCCCCCAGAATGCTGTTCTCTCCCATGAGAGGTGTACTCAGAGGGTGTCAGCGAGCGAGGGCCACCCACAATCCCTTTCATCTCACAATGCTTTCATTTATAATTCAGTCCCAGCAGTAGTCTATGCTACGCTACACTATAAAATTTCACTGTGCTAATCTCATGCCTGCTTTTCACTCTTTTCCTCCGTCATAATAATCATAGGGTGTGTGCATCCCAAATGGAATCCTTGTCCCCATAGGGCTCTGGTCAGAGGTAGTGCACTATATAGGAAATAGGGT
The DNA here is from genome assembly GCF_002021735.2 of Oncorhynchus kisutch. Classification (NCBI taxonomy): domain Eukaryota; kingdom Metazoa; phylum Chordata; class Actinopteri; order Salmoniformes; family Salmonidae; genus Oncorhynchus; species Oncorhynchus kisutch. The sequence continues at coordinate 20,391,315 of NC_034186.2, read as the reverse complement.
GCCATTTGGGACACTGGCATAGTCTCTTCCTGTATGCTTTTCTTTTTTTACTCACTCCAGAGTTTCTGAGTTGCTTTGAATTTGAGTTTTCTTTATGCATCTCACACAGGAAGAGTAGAGGAAGGGAAGTTAATAAGAATATGGGTTTAAAATAACTCACATAACTCAGAGAATTAGTGAGAGAAACCATGAGACATAGTTTCTCTTCGCAGGGATGAAGCCATTAAAACATGGTTGCCCAACTGGCAGCCCACGGCCCGAATTTGGCCCATGGTTGGTTTAATTTGGCTCCCCAAGTTTTTTGTTTTTATTGCTGGGCATAAAAGCCTGTAAAAACCCCAGGAAATCAGCTCCAAGTGATTTTAATTTCAAAATTCCCAAGTATTCCCACACATAATAGCGAGGCATGTGATCATATGCAAATGGAAGCAAGGTTTGAAAATATTATGTTTTTGTAAAATAAGACTGTATATCTGTTTGGGCTTCTTGCGGACAATTTGCAGTCTACAAATTATTTGTAATTATGTTCTGGAATCCTGACCATCCGCTCAAGAAAAAAACGTCCCGCTGCTGAATCTAGTTGATGATCCCTGCATTAGACCAAGTCATTAGAACAGCAACAGTGCTGCATGAATATGAGTATAAGTATATAATATATTTTACATTTACAAGTGTGATTTAGGACTTAACATTCTGGTCATGGGATTGTTGTATTTGGTTGAATATTGATAAAAGATGAGATCTGGTCAACATGTTGGACCAGAGGGTTGCAGGATGATCATGCTTTTACTGACATAATCTACAGTGTCTTCAGAAAGTATTTTCCACATTACATTACAGCCTTATTCTAAAATTGATTACATTGTTTTTTCCCTCATCAATCTACACACAATAACTCATAATGACAAAACCAAAACAGGTTTTTAGACATTTTTGCTAATTTATATATTTTTTGGTAAATGGCCCTTTACTCAGTACTTTGTTGAAGCACCGTTGGAAGCGATTACAGCCTGGATTCTTATTGGGTATGACACTAAAAGCTTGGCATAGCTGCATTTGGGGAGTTTCTCTAAAGCTCTGTCAGGTTGGATGGGGAGCGTCGCTGCACAGCGTTTTTCAGGTCTCTTTAGAGATGTTCGATCGGGTTCAAGTCCGGGCTCTGGCTGGGCCACTAAAGGGTATTCAGAGACTTGTCCCAAAGCCACTCCTCTGTTGTCTTGGCTGAGGTCCTGAGCACTCTGGAGCAGGTTTTCATCAAGGATCCCTCTGTACTTTGCTCCGTTCATCTTTCCCTCAATCCTGACTAGTATCCCAGTCCCTGCCACTGGAAAACATCTCCACAGCATGATGCTGCCACCACCATGATTTATCGTAGGGATGGTGCCAGATTTCCTCCTGATGTGACGCTTGGCATTCAGGCCAAAGAGTTCAATCTTGGTTTCATCAGTTCAGAGAATATTTTTTCACATAGTCTGAGAGTCTTTAGGTGCCTTTTGGCAAACTCCAAGCGTGCTGTCATGTGCCTTTTACTGAGGAGTGGGTTCCGTATGGCAACTCTACCATAAAGGCCTGTTTGGTGGAGTGCTGCAGAGATGGTTGTCCTTCTGGAAGGTTCTCCCATCTCCACAGAGGAACTCTAGAGTTCTGTCAGAGTGACAATCGTGTTCTTGGTCACCTCCCTGACCAAGGCCCTTCTCCCCGATTGGAGGCCACTTGTGTTCTTGGGGACATTCAATGCTGAAATGTTTCTTTGGTAACCTTCCCCAGATCTGTGCCTTGACACAATCCATCTACGGACAATTCCTTCAACCTCGTGGCTTGGTTTTTGCTCTGACATACACTGTCAACTGTGGAACCTTATATAAACAGGTGTGTGCCTTTCCAAATCATGTCCAATCAATTAAATTTACCACAGGTGGACTGCAATCAAGTTGTCAAAACATCTCAAGGATGATCAATGGAAACAGGGAGCAGCTGAGCTCAATTTCGAGTCTCATAGCAAAGGGTCTGAATACGTATGTAAATGAGGTATTTCTGTTTTTATTTTTAATACATTTGCAAACAATTCTAAAAAGCTGTTTTCCATTTGTCATTATGCAGTATTGTGTGTAGATTGCTGAGGAATTATTTTGATTTAATCCATTTTGGAATAAAGCTGTAACGTAACAACATTTGGAAAAAGTCAAGGGATCTGAATACTTTCCAAAAGAACTGTACATCAATATGATATGCTCCATCTGAAGTGGTCTCATGGTGTGTAAGTGTGTATAGGTGTCTGAAGAGCTCTCCTATGATGTGTGTATCTGGCTTTGTGAAATAGGTTCATGGTGAATCATGTTTGTGTATTTGCAGATGTTTTAAATGCACTCACGATATATCTGAGTGGATAAACTGCCCTTGCGTGTCTGGACAAGCCAGTATGTTTGGCTGTGTGAAGTGCCTTCATGGTGTGTGTGTGTGTGTGTGTGTGTGTGTGTGTGTGTGTGTGTGTGTGTGTGTGTGTGTGTGTGTGCGTGCTTGCCTGTGTCTAGCATCGTTTGACTATTCCCTCAGGGCAGACAGACAGAGCCCCCACAGAAATAAACACACAGACGATTTACTCGCCGTTGATGTGTCCTGCAAACTGAGGATGTGTCCCAAGTGGCACCCTATTCCTTATATAGTGCACTACTTTTTTTTACCAGAGCCCATAGGGAATAGGATTCCACTTGGGATGCAGTCAGAGTGTCATGTTCAGAGTCATCACAAACAGAGGTAGTCAGGCCTTTCGCTGTTTTGGACTGTGTCTCTAACGGCATCACATTCCCTATACATTACGCTTATTTTGACCTGAGCCCTATGGGCCCTGGTCAAAAGTGGTGCACTACACTCTAAGAAAAAAAGGTGCTGTCTAGAACCAAAAAGGGTTCCTCAGCTGTCTCCATAGGAGAATGCTTTAAAGAACTCCATTTGGTTCCAGGTAGAACCCTCTTTGGTTTCCATGTAGAATCCTTTCCACAGAAGGTTCGACAAGGAACCCAAAAGAGTTCTACCTGGAACCAAAGAAGGTTCTACCTGGAAGCAAAAAGGGTTATCTTACACGGACAGCAGCAGAACCCTTTTGGAACCCTTTTTTCTAAGAGTGCATGGAATTTCTGACGCAGCCCTCACCTTTGTCGTAGGGAGGTGTAGCCTACCTGTATACCAGCCTAAGGCTCTATAGACTCCATTGATTTTCCGATTTTCCCAGGCGAAGCCCTTTTCTCTCAAATCAATTCTGAGGAATCGCTTCTTCACCACCAAATGTCAGTTGGAAACCAGTGGAGTGTGAAGGGCAGAATTCTGAGGGCTTCCGGAGTTTTGTTCTGTCAGCCAGAGATGGGCTGGAGTGTTTGCAGAGAATGGAGAACTCAAAGGGTGTGTGTGTGTGTGTGTGTGTAGGTGTGTGTGTGTGTGTGTGTGTGTGTGTGTGTGTGTGTGTGTGTGTGTGTGTGTGTGTGTGTGTGTGTGTGTGTGTGTGTGTGTGTGTGTGTGTGTGTGTGTGCGTGCGTGTCTGACAGCTGGGATACGAAGAAAGTATAAGGAACAAAGGGCCTGGCCATCACATCGCACTGTGCCTTGCCAGTCACACACACATCACACATACGCGCACACATACACACACACACACTGCACGTGTAGCAAATGGGGATGTGTAAAACTTCATCCTCAGCCTGAAGAGTCCCCACTTGTGCCAGCAAATAGCTAGCTTTTTGCGTGGCATAGACTGGTAAGATGCTTCAGGAGGTCAGTAACGTGTGGTAGCAAGGCAGAGATCTCGAGTTTGAGCCAGGTATGGGCCGAATCGGGAAGAAGTGGTAATCAAATCAAATGAAAGTTTATTTGTCATATGCGCTGAATACAACAGTGAAATTCTTACTTTCAGGCGATAACCAATAGTGCAAAAAGGGTATTAGGTGTACAGTAGGTAAGTAAAGAAATAAAACAACAGTAAAAAGACAGGCTATATACAGTAGCGAGGCTATAAAAGTAGCGAGGTAACATACAGACACCGGTTAGTCAGGCTAATTGAGGTAGTATGTGCATGTAGATATGGTTATGGTTATATATATATAATGAACAGAGAGTAGCAGTAGCGTAAAAGAGGGTTGGCGGGTGGTGGGTGGCGGGACACAATGCAGATAGCCCGGTTAGCCTGTGTGCGGGAGCACTGGTTGGTCGTCCCAATTGAGGTAGTATGTAGATTTTTTAAAATTTTAATTTCACCTTTATTTAACCAGGTAGGCTAGTTGAGAACAAGTTCTCATTTGCAACTGCGACCTGGCCAAGATAAAGCAAAGCAGTGTGACACAGACAACAACACAGAGTTACACATGGAGTAAACAATAAACAAGCCAATTACACAATAAACTAGTCAATGACACAGTAGAAAAAAGAAAGTCTATATACAGTGTGTGCATAAGGCATGAGGGGATAGGCAATAAATAGTCTATAGGAGCGAATAATTACAATTTAGCAGATTAACACTGGAGTGATAAATGAGATGATGATGTGCAAGTAGATGATGATGTGCAAGTAGAGATACTGGTGTGCAAAAGAGCAGAAAAGTAAATAAAATAAAAACAGTATGGGGATGAGGTAGGTAGATTGGGTGGGCTATTTACAGATGGACGATGTACAGCTGCAGCGATCGGTTAGCTGTTCAGATAGTTGATGTTTAAAGTTGGTGAGGGAAATAAAAGTCTCCAACTTCAGCGATTTTTGCAATTTGTTCCAGTCACTGGCAGCAGAGAACTGGAAAGAAAGGCAGCCAAATGAGGTGTTGGCTTTGGGGATGATCAGGGCGATATACCTGCTGGAACGTGTGCTACGGGTGGGTGTTGTTATCGTGACCAGTGAACTGAGATAAGGTGGAGCTTTACCTAGCATAGACTTATAGATGACCTGGAGCCAGTGGGTCTGGCGACGAATATGTAGCGAGGGCCAGTCGACTAGAGCATACGGGTCGCAGTGGTGGTGGTATAAGGTGATTTGGTAACAAAATGGATGGCACTGTGATAGACTGCATCCAGTTTGCTGAGTAGAGTGTTGGAAGCTATTCGCTGAAGTCGAGGATCGGTAGGATAGTCAGTTTTACTAGAGTAAGTTTGGCGGCGTGAGTGAAGGAGTCTTTGTTGCGAAATAGAAAGCAGATTCTAGATTTGATTTTTGATTGGAGAATTTTTATATGAGTCTGGAAGGAGAGTTTACATGAATGTATAGTTAGAGTGACTATGCATATATGATAAACAGAGAGTAGCAACAGCGTAAAAAGAGGGGTTGGGGGGTGTTTGGGTGTGTGTGTGTAGGGGGAGGCACACAATGCAAATAGTCCGGGTAGCCATTTGATTACCTGTTCAGGAGACTTATGGCTTGGGGGTAAAAACAGTTGTCACTCCGGTACCGCTTGACATGTGGTAGTAGAGAGAACAGTCTATGACTGGGGTGGCTGGGGTCTTTGACCATTTGTAGGGCCTTCCTCTGACACTGCCTGGTGTAGAGGTCCTGGATGGCAGGCAGCTTAGCCCCGGTGATGTACTGGGCCGTACGCACTACCCGTTGTAGTGCCTTGTGGTCAGAGGCCGAGCAATTGCCATACCAGGCAGTGATGCAACCAGTCAAGATGCTCTCGATGTTGCAGCTATAGAACCTTTTGAGGATCTCAGGACCGATGCCAAATCTTTTTAGTTTCCTGTGGGGGAATAGGCTTTGTCGTGCCCTCTTCACAACTGTCTTGGTGTGTTTGGTTCCAGATATTATTGGTTCCAATCGCTAACTAATAATCGGAAGGAAGCGGTACTTGCTAAGCAAGCAGTGTGACGTCCTTTACACACATGCATACACACACAGTCTGACCACAGGAGAGAGAATAGCGTGGGCTAGCTCAAGGACACAGTTGGATGTCAGAATGACCTCTTTAGACTCAGTTTCGTTTGTTGATATTTTAATGGAGGGAACTCAGCAGTGATATGTATCTGTTTGTCTCCCACTGAGGTGTGTGTCTCTCTGTCTTAGTTGAAAGATGGTGTTTTCGGTTTGTGAAGAAATTCAGGGAATTGTTTAGCAAAATTAAAGTCTCGCCAACTAATGTTCTGGTTGATAAAACAAATGCAATAGATTATCAGTCAGTTTTCTCTGTATCAGATTGTGGGTGTATTCTGGGAATTGAGCCAAACACATAATTTGGTTAGTTCCCAAATTAATAAATTCAGAGACACTAAGAGGGATTGATAGATAGAGACACAGAGAGAGCGAGTACTAGAATCTGACGTCAAATTTATACTATTTGCTGATGATCTGGTGATTCTGTCCCCAACCAAGGAGGGTCTACAGCAGCACTTAGATCTTCTGTTCAGATTCTGTCAGACCCCGGCCCTGACAGTAAATCTCAGTATGACAAAAAATAATGGTGTTCCAAAAAATATCCAGTTGCCAGGACCACAAATACAAATTACATCAAGACACCATTACCCTAGAGCACACAAAAACAACACTTACCTTGGCCTAAACATCAGCACCACAGGGAACCTCAAGCTGTGAACGATCTGAGAGACAAGGCAAGAAGGGCCTCCCATGCCATCAAAAGGAATGTAACATTTTACATCCCAATTAGGATCTGGCTAAAAATACTTGAATCAGTTATACAACCCTTTGCCCTATATGGTTATGAGGTCTGCGGTCCGCTCACTAACCAAGAATTCACAAAATAGACAAACACCAAATTGAGACTGCATGCATAATTCTGCAAAACCATCCTCCATGTACAACATACTGTAAAACACCAAATATTCCATGCAGGGCAGAATTTGTACGAATCCTGCTAATTATCAAAATCCAGAAAGGAGACAAAATTTCACAACCACCTAAAAGGAAGCAATTCCCTAACCTTCCATAACAAGCTATCACCTACAGAGAGATTAACCTAAACTAGCTGGTCCTGGGGCTCTGCTTACAAACACAAACAGACCCCACAGAGCCCAAGGACAGCAACACAATTAGACCAAACCAAATCATAAGAAAACAAAAAGATAATTACTTGACACATTGGAAAGAATTGACCAAAAAACCGAGCAAACTGGAATGGCCTTAAACAGAGAGTACACAGTGGCAAAATACCTGACCACTGTGACTAACCCAAATTTAAGGAAAGCTTTGACTATGTACAGAATCAATGAGCATTGCCTTGCTATTGAGAGAGGCCGCCATCAGCAGACCTGGCTCTCCAGAGAAGACAAGCTATGTGTACACTGCTGTCGTGTCTTTGGCTATGCCGGATTAAGTGATATGACATGCTATTCTATAAAATTATTTCTCTGTAATTAATATTAACTGATTAAGATAATCAGGTAAATAATGAACTAGAAAGTCGGGGCACCACAGAATAATGTTTATAGAGCTGTTATCTTCCGAATAAACTCTTAAAGACCTAGTAATCTTTTACCTCAATAGCAGTCAATATTTAATCGTCACTTTATTTAGTCTCATCTGAAAGTTGTAATTGTTGGTTATCTTCACGAACCCTGGCTAACAAGTTGATTCAGCAATACAACATTTGGTTTAATTATTTATTTACTAAATACCTAAATAATCACACAGAATTACATATACACAGAATGTATCGTACATTGATTACAAATGATGTCATAAAGGAAAACATCCCTGGCGGACGGAACAGATATGACAGCTGGTTACACAAAGAGAGGGGGTTGGGTTTGAGTGAATGAGCGGGAAGGCTGAGTGACAAAGGGAGAAGCTATGCTATCGTAAATACAGTATCTTATGCATTCTAAGTTACCACCCATTTGAAAAAGGAAAATGCAATAAACATTTACTCTGAGCTGCGCTTCGGTAGATTGTTCATAGGTCATAGATCCATATTGTAGTGCCAACAAAAGAAGCTCGTCAAAGGTAATAATGACACTGAAATGTCATATTATGTATATATACATTGTTGTAAAGATGTGCAAATGGTTAAAGTACAAAAGTAAATAAATAAGCATAAATATGGGTTGCATTTACAATGGTGTTTGTTCTTCAATGGTTGACCACCTCATTTTGTGGGCAGTGTGCACATAGCCTGTCTTCTCTGGAGAGCCAGGTCTGCCTACAGTGGCCTTTCTCAATAGCAAGGCTATACTCACTGAGTCTGTACATAGTCAAAGCTTTCCTTAAGTTTGGGTCAGTCACAGTGGTCAGGTATTCTGCTGCGGTGTGTACTCTCTGTTCAAGGCCAAATAGCATTCAAGTTTGATCTGTTTTTTTATAATTCTTCCCAATGTGTCAAGTAATTACCTTTTTGTTTTCTCATGATTTGGTTGGGTCTAATTGTGTTGCTGTCCTAGAGCTCTGTGGGGTCTGTTTCTGTTTGTGAACAGAGCCCCCAGGATCAGCTAGCTTAGGGGACTCTTCTCCAGGTTCATCTCTCTGTAGGTGATGGCTTTGTTATGGAAAGTTTGGGAATTGCTTCCTTTTAGGTGGTTATAGAATCTAATGGATCTTTTCTGGATTTTGATACTTAGCGGGAATCAACCTAATTCTGCTCTGCATGCATTATTTGGTGTTATACGTTGTACTTTTTTGCAGAATTCTGCATGCAGTGTCTCAATTTGGTGTTTGTCCCATTTTGTGAATTCTTGGTTGGTGAGCGGACCCCAGACCTCACAACCATGAATGGCAATGGGTTCTAAAACTGATTCTAGTATTTTTAGCCAGATCCTAATTGGTATGACGAATTTTATGTTCCTTTTGATGGCATAGAATGCCCTTCTTGCCTTGTCTCTCAGATCATTCACAGCTTTGTGGAAGTTACCTGTGGCGCTGATGTTTAGGTCAAGGCATGTATAGTTTTTTGTGTGCTGTAGGGCAACAGTGTCTAGATGGAATTTGTATTTGTGGACCTGGCGACTGGACTTTTTTTGGAACACCATTATTTTGGTCTTACTGAGATTTACTGTCAGTGCCCAGGTCTGGCAGAATCTGTGCTGAATATCTAGCTGCTGCTGTAGGCCCTCCTTGGTTGGTGACAGAAGCACCAGATCATCAGCAAACAGTAGACATTTGACTTCATATTCTATTAGGGTGAGGCCGGGTGCTGCAGACTTTTCTAGTGTCCTCGCCAATTTGTTGATACAGGGTGGGGCTCAAGCTGCATCCCTGTCTCACCCCATGGCCCTGTGGGAAGAAAGGAAATGTGTGTGTTTTTTGCAGATTTTAACCGCACACTTGTTTGGGTGCATGGATTTTATAATGTCTTATGTTTTCCCCCAACACTGCTTTCCATCAATTTGTATAGCTGACTCTCATGGCAAATTGAGTCGAAGGCTTTTTTTTAAATCAACAAAGCATGAAAAGACCTTGCCTTGCCTTTGTTTTGGTTTGTTTGTTTGTCAATTAGGGTGTGCAGGGTGAATACGTGGTCTGTCGTACGATAATTTGGCAAAAAGCCAATTTGACATTTTCTCAGTACATTGTTTTCACTGAGGAAATGTACAAGTCTGCTGTTAATGATAAATCAGAGAATTTCCCCAAGGTTGCTGTTGATGCATATCCCACGGTAGTTATTGGGGTCAAATTTGTCTCCACTTTTGTGGATTGGGGTGATCAGTCCTATACTCAGGTTTTCCGGATCTCTATGTTTTTGGTTGGACAGGTTTTTCAATTTCTTTCTTAGATTTTTGCATTCTTCATCAAACCATTTGTGTAACGCCTGTCATCGGAAGGAGTGGACCAAAGCGCAGCGTGAAAAGTGTTAATGATTTCCCTGTTTCACACCTGGTATTTTGGTGGGTGGGACTACCAGCTCTCCGTAACCTAGAGGATCCATCTCCTCTATACCAGGTTTCTTGTAGGATGACAATATCTGTATTTCTTTGATGATGTCCAGGTTCCTGCTCTTTTGGCCAAAGGCAGATGACCTCAGGCCTTGGATATGTCAGGATGAGATAGTGAAGGCTTTGTGCTCCGTAAAGTGTCTAATGTTGTTGGTCCTGTGGTTTGGCCTCAGGCCAGTAAGTGTGAGCTGAGCATCTGGTACATGCTATTGGCTTGGGCTAGTGCAAGAGTGGGGGGGTGGGCCTGTTTGCCTGCTCACACCTGGGTGTATGTGTGACTTCCATGTTGAGGCCCTCTCTGCGGAGGTGGGGTGCATGGGCTGGGCAGGAGGGGCATAGGTCTGATCTGAGGGGGCCTAAATGGGGTGTGGGCATGGTTGACTTGTTTTTTTCCACCTTTATTTAACCAGGTAGGCCAGTTGAGAACAAGTTCTCATTTACAACTGCGACCTGGCCAAGATAAAACAAAGCAGTGCGACAAAAAACATCAACACAGAGTTACACATGGGATAAACAAAAGTACAGTCAATAACAATAGAAAAAATCTATTTACAGTGTGTGCAAATTTACCTCGGAACCGGAATCCCTCAACTGAAGCTAGCTAGCTAACTAGCTACCAGCTATCAGTCAGCTAACCACTGCTAGCGGTCATCAGCTAACCTTTAGCTTGGAAAGCTCTCGCCAGTTCGTACAACGTGTTTCAAACCAGAGCATACTGGACCTATGTTTTTCTCCATATCCCCATGATTCCAAGCTCTGAACCTTTTCATCTGGATCATCGCAGCTAGCTAACCGCAACCCGGGTTAACTACTCCTGGCTAACGTTTCCGTCCCGGAGCAAGCACCATTTAGCCTGGATCTAGCCCATGCTAGGCCCATCTCTTTGCTAGGGCTCCTGGGCTACTCCTGAAGCCCACTCCTGGGCTACAATATCCGGACCTCTTCTACTGCCTGTACGGGGCACAGAACCCCGCCGATCCTTCACGACTGGAATACCGACATAATCTGCCCGAGGATTCCAACAGGCCCCCCAGGCGCGACGTCCCCTGAAGGCCCATCCTGCTAACCGGTGCCTGCTAGCTAACTATAGCATATTGGACTGTTAGCTGATCCACTGGTCAGTTTCTTGGACCACTATACCCATTTTGCCAATTGGACTTGGACCCCTCTGCTACCTCGAACCCTACTAATCCACGACTGGTCTATCAACGTCACCGCACGGAGGAGGCAAAAACCGACTTTCCCCCATCGCGACGTCCCTCTAAGGCCCTTCTGGTAGCTTGCTCTCCCCGGCCTGCTAACTGCTAGTTTGATATCACGGGCCTGCTAACTGTCTGAATCGCCATGTCCCCTGCCAGCCCAACCACTCACTGGACGCATGTGATCACTTGGCTACTCATGCCTCTCCCTAATATCAATATGCCTTGTCCATTACTGTCCTGGTTAGTGATTACAGACTTATTTCACTGTAGAGCAAAAGCATAAGCATAAGAAGCTATTATCTGATGATAGCACAACAGTAAACTAAGAGGGTAGCATATTTCAACCCTGCAGTCGCTACACAAAACGCAGAAATAAAATATAAAACATGCCTTACCTTTGACGAGCTTCTTTTGTTGGCACTCCAATATGTCCCATAAACATCACAATTGGTTCTTTTGTTTGATTAATTCCATCCATATATATCCAAAATGTCAATTTATTTGGTGCGTTTGATCCAGAAAAAAACAGCTTCCAAAATGCACAACGTCACTACAAAATATTTCAAAAGTTGCCTATAAACTATTTTTGTAATACAACTTTAGGTATTTTTAAACGTTAATAATCGATCAAATTGAAGACGGGTCGATCTGTTTTCAATAGAGGACGAGAGGAAACTAACGCTACTTTTCAAGTCTTGCACAACTCTCAACAGTTTTACGCAGTTCCTAGTTGGCCCTACTTCTTCATTGCACAAATGAATAACCTCAACCAAATTCCAAAGACTGGTGACATCCAGTGGAAGCGGTGGAACTGAAAACAAGTTTCTAAGAAATGTGGTTTGCCAATGAGAACTCAGCGAACAGACAGAGACCCCCCAAAATTAATTCTCAACGGTTAGTTCTCAGGGTTTTGCCTGCTAAATAAGTTCTGTTATACTCATAGACATGATTCAAACAGTTTTAGAAACGTCAGAGTGTTTCTATCCAAATCTACTAATAATATGCATATCTTATATTCTTGGCATGAGTAGCAGGAAGTTGAAATTGAGCATGCTATTCATCCAAAAGTGAAAATGCTGCCCCCTATACCTTAAGAAGTTTTAACCAACCATGTTGTTCCTCCTCCCACATATGCAATGACATCACCTGGTTTAAACGTCTCTAGAGACTATATCTCTCTCATCATTACGCAAAGCACAGGTTTACCTCCAATGTACTCTCTTCCTACCATACCTTTGTCTGTACATGCTCACCGCCTGGTACGGCAACTGCTCCGCCCACAACCGTAAGGCTCTCCAGAGGGTAGTGAGGTCTGCACAACGCATCACCGGGGGCAAACTACCTGGCCTCCAGGACACCTACACCACCCGATGTCACAGGAAGGCCATAAAGATCATCAAGGACAACAACCACCCGAGCCACTGCCTGTTCACCCCGCTATCATCCAGAAGGCGAGGTCAGTACAGGTGCATCAAAGCTGGGACTGAGAGACTGAAAAACAGCTTCTATCTCAAGGCCATCAGACTGTTAAACAGCCACCACTAACATTGAGTGGCTGCTGCCAACACACTGACTCAACTCCAGCCACTTTAATAATGGGAATTGATGGGAAATTAGGTAAAATATATCACTAGCCACTATAAACAATGCTACCTAATATAATGTTTACATACCCTACATTATTCATCTCATATGTATATGTATATACTGTACTCTATATCATCTACTGCATCTTTATGTAATACGTGTATCACTAGCCACTTTAACTATGCCACTTTGTTTACATACTCATCTCATATGTATATACTGCACTCAATACCATCTACTGTATCTTGCCTATGCCGCTCTGTACCATCACTCACTCATATATCTTTATGTACATATTCTTATCCCCTTACACTTGTGTCTATAAGGTAGTAGTTTTGGAATTGTTAGCTAGATTACTTGTTGGTTATTACTGCATTGTCGGAACTAGAAGCACAAGCATTTCGCTACACTCGCATTAACATCTGCTAACCATGTGTATGTGACAAATAACATTTGATTTGATTTGAATATATGCTATCGTGCCCAGAAACCTGCTCCTTTTACTCTCTGTCCCGAACGTGCTAGACGGCCAGTTCTTTTAGCCTTATTCTACTTATCCTCTGTTCCCCTGGTGATGTAAAGGTTAATCCAGGACCTGCAGTGCCTAGCTCCACTCCTAGTCCCCAGGTGCTCTCATTTGTTGACATCTGTAACCGTAAAAGCCTTGGTTTCATGCATGTTAACATTAGAATCCTCCTCCCTAAGTTTGTTTTATTCACTGCACTAGCACATTCTGACAACCCAGATGTCTCAGCCGTGTCTGAATCCTGGCTTAGGAAAACCACCAAAAACCCTGAAATTTCCAAAGGGGGCGGTGTTGCAATCTACTGCAGAGATAGCCTTCAGAGTTCTGTCCTACTATCCAGGTCTATATCAAAACAATTTGAGATTCTACTTCTAAAAATGCACCTTTCCAGAAACAAGTCTCTCACCGTTGCCGCTTGCTATAGACCACCCTCTGCCCCCAGCTGTGCCCTGGACACCATAAGTGAATTGATTTCCCCCCATCTATCCTTTGAGCTTGTGCTGCTAGGTGACCTAAACTGGGACACCCCGGCCATCCTACCATCTAAGCTTGATGCCCTCAATCTCACACAAATTATCAATGAACCTACCAGGTACTACCCCAAATCTGTAAACACGGGCACCCTCATAGATATCATCCTAACTAACTCGCCTTCCAAATACACCTCTGCTGTTTTGAACGAAGATCTCAGCGATCACTGCCTCATTGCCTGCATCCGTAATGGGTCTGCGGTCAAACGACCACCCCTCATCACTGTCAAACGCTCCCAAAAACACTTCAGGGAACAGGCCTTTCTAATCGACCTGGCCGGGGTATCCTGGAATGACATTGACCTCACCATGTCAGTAGAGGATGCCTGGTTATTCTTTAAAAGTGCCTTCCTCACCGTCTTAAATAAGCATGCTGAATAGATATAGCCCTTGGTTCACTCCAGACCTGTCTGCCCTTGACCAGCACAAAAACATCCTGTGGCATTCTGCATTAGCATCGAATAGACCCCGTGATACGTAACTTTTAAAGGAAGTTAGGAACCAATATACACAGGCAGTTAGGAAAGCTAAGGCAAGCTTTTTCAAGCAGAAATTTGCATCCTGTAGCACAAACTCAACAAAGTTCTGGGACACTGTAAAGTCCATGGAGAATAAGAGAACCTCCTCCCAGCTGCCCACTGCACTGAGGCTAGGAAACACTGTCTCTACCGATAAATCCACTATAATTGAGAATTTCAAAAAGCATTTCTCTACGGCTGGCCATACTTTCCACCTGGTTACCCCTACCCCGGTGAACTGCCCGGCACCCTCCACAGCAACCCGCCCAAGCCCCCACCATTTATCCTTCACCCAAATCCAGATAGCTGATGTTCTGAAATAGCTGCTAAATCTGGACCCCGACAAATCAGCCGGGCTAGACAATCTGGACCCTTTCTTTCTAAAATTATCTGCCAAAATTGTTGCAACCACTCTCTTTCGTATCATCTGAGATTCCCAAAGATTGAAAGCTGCCACGGTCATCCCCCTCTTCAAAGGGGGAGACACTCTAGACCCAAACTGCTACAGACCTATATCTATCCTACCCTGCCTTTCTAAGGTCTTCGAAAGCCAAGTTAACAAACAGATTACCGACCATTTCGAATCCCACCGTACCTTCTCCGCTACGCAATCTGGTTTCAGAGCTGGTCATGGGTGCACCTCAGCCACGCTCAAGGTCCTAAACGATATCGTAACCGCCATCGATAAGAGACATTACTGTGCAGCCGTATTCATTGACCTGGCCAAGGCTTTCGACTCTGTCAATCACCACATTCTTATCAGCAGACTCAACAGCCTTGGTTTCTCAAATGACTGCCTCGCCTGGTTCACAAACTACTTCTCTGACAGAGTTCAGTGTGTCAAATCGGAGGGCCTGTTGTCCGGACCTCTGGCAGTCTCTATAGGGGTGCCACAGGGTTCAATTCTCTGGCCGACTCTCTTCTCTGTATACATCAATGATGTCGCTCTTGCTGCTGGTGATTCTCTGATCCACCTCTATGCAGACGACACCATTCAGTATACTTCTGACCCTTCTATGGACACTGTTAACCAACCTCCAGACGAGCGTCAATGCCAAAGAACTCTCCTTCCGTGGCCTCCAACTGCTCTTAAATTCAAGTTAAACTAAATGCATGCTCTTCAACCGATCACTGCCCACACCTGCCCGCCCGCCCAGCATCACTACTCTGGACGGTTCTGACTTAGAATATGTGGACAACTACAAATACCTAGGTGTCTGGTTAGACTGTAAACACTCCTTCCAGACTCACATTAAGCATCTCCAATCCAAAATTTAATCTAGAATCAGCTTCCTATTTCGCAACAAAGCATCCTTCACTCATGATGCCAAAAATACTCTCGTAAAATTGACCATCCTACCAATCCTCGACTTTGGTGATGTCATTTACAAAATAGCATCCAACACTCTACTCAACCAATTTGATGCAGTCTAGCACAGTGCCATCCGTTTTTGTCACCAAAGCCCCATATACAAGCCACCACTGCGACCTGTATGCTCTCGATGTCTGGCTCTCGCTTCACACTCGTCGCCAAACCCACTGGCTTCAGGTCATCTACAAGTCTCTGATAGGTAAAGCCACGCCTTATCTCAGCTCACTGGTCACCATAGCAGCACCCACCCGTAGCACACGCTCCAGCAGGTACATCTCACTGGTCACCCCCAAAGCCAATTCCTCCTTCGGTCACCTTTCCTTACAGTTCTCTGCTGCCAATGACTGGAATGAATTGCAAAAATCTCTGAAGCTGGAGACTCTTACCTCCCTCCCTCACTAGCTTTAAGCACCAGCTGTCTGAGCAGCTCACAGATCACTGCGCCTGCACATAGCCCATCTGTAAACAGCCCATCCAACTACCTCATCCCAATACTGTATTTATTTATCTTGCTCCTTTGCACCCCTGTATCTCTACTTGCACATTCATATTCTGCACATCAATCACTCTAATGTCTAATTGGTATATTGTAATTACTTCACCACCATGGACTATTTATTGCCTTACCTCCCTTTTCTTACCCCATTTGCACACACTGTATATAGATTTTCTTCAACTGTATTATTGACTGTATGTTTTGTTTATTCCATGTGTAACTCTGTGTTGTTGTATGTGTCGAACTGATTTGCTTTATTCTTGCCCAGGTCGCAGTTGTAAATGAGAACTTGTTCTCAACTTGCCTACCTGGCTAAATAAAGGTGAAAAATTTAAATAAATAAAAATGGAGTAAAGAGGTAAGGCAATTAGTAATTTCAATTTAGCAAATTAACACTGGAGTGATAAATGATGCAGATGATGATGTGGAAGTAGAAATACTGGTGTGCAAAAGAGCAAAAAAAGTAAATAAAAACAATATGGGGATGAGGTAGTTAGTTGGATGGGCTATTTACAGTGGTCCTGTGTTGGTTGGGGTGGGAGTGTGTATGTGGCTGGTGGTGTTGTGGTCTGGATGTAGGTCCTCTCAGCTTGGGTCCTCTATGTGTAGGTCCGGGGGGGGTGGTCTTGGAGAGTGTCTCGCTGGTCTGGGCGGGGTGTCTATTGATCTGTTGCTCCTGTGTGAAGTGTTGGTGCTGTGTTTGAGAGCGATGTCCTTTAGTGTCCGGGTGAAGGTGGGCGCTGCTGCCTTGTATTGGTGGACCTGGTCATAAAGGCTGTTCAAGTCCAGGGTTGAGTGGTGGGCCGGGAAAACATTTGGTTTTGAGGCACAGTCACGGGAAATACTTGTGTTTACCCGCTGTATGGTAGCAGGGTGGAAGTCTTTTCGTGGTAGCAGGGTGGAGATAACCATTTGTGCATTGGAGAAAGTTGAAGAAGCTTTTTCAATAACTCCCTTGAGTGCTGTGGCCACCCTTTCTTGCTGTGCTCTAAGGTTGTTTGTGCCTTTGTGTATTATTATGTGGCTAGTGAACCGAGTTGGTCCTCAGACAGAAGGTTTAGGGTGCGCTGGGTATATTATTATGTGGCTAGTGAACCGAGTTGGTCCTCAGACAGAAGGTCTAGGGTGCGCTGGGTGTATTATTATGTGGCTGGGTGACTCTAGTTGGTCCTCAGACAGAAGGTCTAGGGTGCGCTGGGTGTATTATTATGTGGCTGGGTGACCCTAGTTGGTCCTCAGACAGAAGGTCTAGGGTGCGCTGGGTGTATTATTATGTGGCTGGGTGACCCTAGTTGGTCCTCAGACAGAAGGTCTAGGGTGCGCTGGGTGTATTATTATGTGGCTAGGTGAACCTAGTTGGTCCTCAGACAGAAGGTCTAGGGTGCGCTGGGTGTATTATTATGTGGCTGGGTGACCCTAGTTGGTCCTCAGACAGAAGGTCTAGGGTGCGCTGGGTGTATTATTATGTGGCTGGGTGACCCTAGTTGGTCCTCAGACAGAAGGTCTAGGGTGCGCTGGGTGTATTATTATGTGGCTGGGTGACTCTAGTTGGTCCTCAGACAGAAGGTCTAGGGTGCGCTGGGTGTATTATTATGTGGCTGGGTGACCCTAGTTGGTCCTCAGACAGAAGGCCTAGGGCGCGCTGGGTGTTTGGACACCAGAGTTTAGACACACTGTGTTTGGGAAAAGCTTTTTTTCTTGTATATATTTCCCATTTGGGTCCATAAGGAGAACAATCTGTGGCTTGTATATATTTCCCATTTGGGTCCATAAGGAGAACAATCTGTGTCTTGTGTTTGTCCTCAGTGCATATGGGGGGGTTGTCAGGAGGGCTATCAGGGTGGCTGACAGGGGGGTTGTTCAGAGGGGGTGAGATCCCCTGGGCTTGGGGTTCTTCATTTGTCTAGTCTGCTGTGATGTCGACGCTATGGTCAGGGTCTGGTGTGGATTGTTCTGCTGTGGTGTCGAGACTTTTGCCGGGAGCTGAGGTAGGCTGTTCTGCTGGCTTCTCTGCGGGGGTGGCCAGCTCTCTGGTGGGTTGTTCTCTGTAACACGCCATCCCCCTCACCCTCTCCTCCATCCCCATCACCCTCTCCTCCAGCAGTCTGATCCTCTCCTCTAGTGCTCTGTTCTTCTCCTGCTCTTGCTTATATTGTTGATGTTGTCTCACCACTGTCCAGAGTGTAGATATGTCTCTCTCCAACTCCAGCTCTCCGGGTCTGGTTAAGGGGATATTGTTGCGCTGGACTGTTATCTGAGTCTGTGCTGACTGGAGTGTAATCACTTGCTGTTCCAGCTCCTCCTGCCTTATGTCCAGCTGGGTAAACGTATCCTTCATTTTAATGAGGGGGTAGTACTCTGTGCTGGGAGGTTGACTTTCCGCTTGGGCTTGCTCGTAAAGTTTGTGGTGTTAGTCTCTCTCTCTCTCTCTCTCTCTCTCTCTCTCTCTCTCTCTCTCTCTCTCTCTCTCTCTCTCTCTCCTCTCTCTCTTCTCTCTGTCCCCTGGGATGGAGGGATATACAGTGCCTTCAGAAAGTATTCATACCAATTGACTTATTCCACAGCCTGAATTCAGAATGGATTAAATCGATTTTTGTTCTCACGCATCAACACACAATACTCCATAATGTTTTTTTTTTTTTAAATGGCACATTTATTGAAAATGTAATACAGAAATATCGAATTTACATAATGTATACATATGTTAGAATCACCTTTGGCAGATATTACAGATGTGAGTCTTTCTTGGTAAGTCTCTAAGAGCTTTGCATACTTGGATTGAACAATATTTGCACATTTAAATTCTTCAAGCTCTGTCAAGTTGTTTTTTGATCATTGCTAGACTGCCATTTTCATGTCTTGCCAAAGATTTTCAAGCTGTTTTAATTCAAAATTTTAACTTGTCCACTCATGAACATTCACTGTCATCTTGGTAAGCAACTCCAGTGTATATTTGGCTTTTTAGGTTATTGTCCTGCTGAAAGGTAAATTTGTCTTCCAGTGTCTGTTGGAAAGCAGACTGAACCAGGGTTCCTCTAGGATTTAGCCTGTGCTTAGATTTCTTCTGTTTTTGTTATCCTATAAAACTCCCTAGTCCTTGCCGATGACACGCATACTCATAACACAATACAGCCACCACCATGCTTGAAAATATGAATAGTGGTACTCAGTGATGTGTTGGATTTGCCCCAAACATAACGCTTTGGATTCAGGACATAGTTCATTTCTATGCCACATTTAATAAAATCAGTTTTACTCTAGTGCCTTATTGCAAACAGGATGCATGTTTTGGAATATATTTTTTTCTGTACAGGCTTCCTTCTTTTCACTCTGTCATTTAGAATAGGATTTATGGAATAACTACAATGTTGTTGATCCATCCTCAGTTTTCTCCCATCACAGCCATTAAACTCTGTAACTGTTTTAATGTCACCATTGGACTAATGGTGAAATCCCTGAGCAGTTTCCTTCCTCTACGACAACTGAGTTAGCCTTTTTAGTGACTGGGCGTATTGATACATTATCCAAAGTGTAATTAATAACTTCACTATGCTCAAAGAAATATTCAATGTCTGCTTTTTTTTACACTCATCTACCAATAGGTGCCCTTTTTATGAAGCATTGGAAAACCTCCCTGGCCTTTGTGGTTGAATCTGTGTTTGAAATTCACTGCTCGACTGAGTGACCTTGCAGATAATTGTATGTGTGGGGTACAGAGATGGGGTACAGAGATGAGGTAGTCATTCAAAAATCATGTTAAACACTATTATTGTACACAGAATGAGTCCATGCTACATATTATGTGAATTGTTAAGCACATTTTTCTCCTGAACGTATTTAGCTTTGCCATAACAAAAAAGTAAAATACTTAATAACTCAAGACATTTCAGCTTTTAATTTGTTATTAATTTGTAAACATTTCTAAAAACATAATTCCACTTTGACATTATGGTGTATTGTGTGTAGGCCAGGGACACAAAATCTCAATGAAAAACATTTTAAATTCAGGCTGAAACACAACAAAATGTGGAAAAATGTAAGGGGTGTGAATATTTTCTGAAGGCACTGTACGCCTGCAGACAGAGAAAAGAGGAAAAAGAAGACAGCACAATCACTCTTTCTTTTACTGCCATTATTCCCATGGTGATAGTGGCAGTAGCTCCTCCAGTAGTACTGCCACCGTCTCCACCTACGTAACGAGCCGCCACCTTTACCCATAATCCCATAGGAGCTGCATGCATCCGGAGATGGCGAGGGAACCTGTGGTGTGTAAGTCCCCAGGGGGCTAACCAAATCCTGTAAACACACGTGTACAAAGTGCACGAATGCACACACGCATACATGCATTCACACACACAAGCATGCACACACACACCCAACACCCACCCGACACCCACACACACACCCTTATGTAGGTCTGTTTAAGTTAATCACCTATCAGAGCACCCTCCCTCCCTGTCTGGCCCAAAGAGGTACTAACCTGTGTAATTGCATTGTAACCCAATTAATTTCCCCAGTGTAATTAGAGACTAAGGTGTGTTCTACAAATGTCTGCACAACCTGAATATTATTACTCCTAACTGAGCACCAAGCTATAAAGGACAGGGCAAGGGGGGATTATGTGTAAATGACTGTGAGACTACCTTGTGTGGATAGCTGCAGGTAGCCAGTGGTTAGAGCGTTGGGCCAGTAACCAAAAAGTTGATGTATCAAATCCCTGAGCTGACAAGGTAAAAAATATGTCTTTCTGCCTCTGATCAAGGCAGTTAACCCACTGTTCCCCGGGCACTGAAGACGTGGATGTCGATTAAGGCAGACCCCCACACCTCTCTGATTCAGAAGGGTTGGGTTAAATGCTGAAGACACATTTCAGTTGAAGGAATTCAGTTGTACAACTGACTAGGTATCCCCCTTTCCTTTGTTATACAGTAGAGTATGATCACTACCCACAGGTGCCAGAGGGGGCACACCTGCTCCATGAATCAATGAGACTGTGTTCTCTAATCCAGGGCTCTCCAACCCTGTTCCTTGAGAGCAGCTATCCTGTTGGTTTTCGCTCCAACCCTTAATAGGCGCACCTGATTCTAATAATTAGCTGGTTGATAAGCTGAATCAGGTTAGTTACTACTTGGGTTGGATTGAAAACCTACAGGAGTTTAGCTCTCCAGGGACAGGTTTGTTGAGCCCTGCTCTAATCTAATGTTCATTAAGACCACCAGGGTTAAATTTAGGACAGGATTCAATCTGTAGCGCTCAGGAGCAACATTGAAGCCCGATTGACATTTAAATTAAAGGTTACAATTGACCAATCCCAAACAATTGACCAATCCCCCTATGGGCCAATCATGTTAGTCCACACTGTTCACTGTTCAGAGTTAATTCACCTGGGGCTCCTCAAAATACCAAAAAACATAACTATTCACAGAGAAACACGCAATGACACACACGAACACACGTGCGTATGCTTACACATGCATACACGCACATGCATTCACGCACATGCACACACACACACACACACACACACACACACACACACACACACACACACACACACACACACACACACACACACACACACACACACACACACACACACACACACACACACACACACACAAAGTAAAAGGAAAGGTCACCTCATTGATTCAGTTCAGACTGTCTTCTGGTCTCTGACCTTTCAGAGTGCTCTACTGATGGAATGAAAGGTGGTTAAATACCCACAATGCAGTAGCACATCTCTGGAGAAATGTCAGTAATTAGAGCTTAGCGCTGGAAGAGGTTACAGGCCATATCACACAGGAGAGAGGGAGGCATGGAGGGAGGGAGGTAATGGAGGGAGAGCGAGAGAGAGAGAGAGAGACAGAGAGAGAGAGAGAGAGAGAGAGACAGAGAGAGAGAGAGAGAGAGAGAGAGAGACAGAGAGACAGAGAGAGAGACAGAGAGAGAGACAGAGAGAGAGAGAGAGAGAGAGAGAGAGAGAGAGAGAGAGAGAGAGACAGAGAGAGAGAGACAGAGAGAGAGACAGAGAGAGAGACAGAGAGAGAGAGAGAGAGAGCAAACGAATGAATGAAAGGATGGTGAGTTACTTTCTGGCTGTGTTCCGTCAGTAGGACAGGCGTCTCTCTGTCTCTCTCCCTCTGCTGAAACGAGGCCTCCCTGTAGCCATGGCAACCGGTCTGATTGGACTGACTGAATATGCAAGATAAGCTCAACTTGAAAGAGTGACAAAATCCGTTACCTACCCCCTCCCTCTCTATATATCTCTCTTCTCTCTATCTCTCTCTTTCCCTTTTCTTCTCTCTCTTTTTCCTCTCTTTCTTTCTATCCCTCTCTCCTCTCTCTCCCTCTCTTTCCCTCTCCCACTCTCTTCCCCTTCTTTCTTCCTCTCTCCTTCTCTCTTTTTCATTCCTGCATGGAATTAGACTGGCGTAAGCACACAGTAAGATATGAGGCCTGCCATGGTTCTGACACTCTACATCTGTCTTTGAAACACAGAGACTCAGAGAGGGAGAAGAAACTTCAGAAACACTGCCACAAAGAGAAAACAGAGCTCTGATTATGTATACTATGTGTTTTTTATGTACGTGTGTACATGACGCATTGCTTATAGACTAAATCTGATCTGCCACTTGAACAGAACAAACGCTCCAATTCTGATTGAATGAAACTCTCCTCTCAGCTCTCTCACTGATGTCTCCCTGGAAATACAATTTGGTCTGCATTTCTTTTCAAGGCTGTCAGACTGCAGACTATTACCATGTGTATCATACTTGTGTGAGTAAGTGTGTGCGTGTGTCAGACATGTGCACAGATAGGGCTCAACCAGTGCTCAATCACCTGCCCTTTTGCCCTCCTATGAGAAATTGCCTTTTGCCCTCCTATCAGCTCGATGGATATTTTAATTTATTTGGTCTAATTTAAAAATACTTATTTTAATTGTAATGATTTGCACATCAAACTAGCTCATTTAATTTCTCTAAAATATTAGAAAATACCCTTTCTGCATGCAGTGTGCTGTGCTGGCTATGTACGGGTGGTGAGTTTAAATACTGGTAGTCTACTGTTGAGTTGGATCTCTGTCTTTCACTGTTAAGGGTCCACATAAATGGGTTGTAGCAGAACTCTTGGCTAGGTGAAGCAAAACTAGAAAAAAGTTTCAATATTACTGTTGTTTGTCCCTCTTGAGCCACCGTAGCAACATAGCCATAATACTTCCTCAAAATAGTCCGAATGAATCTAAGATCAATCAAGAAATATGCCGAGGAGGCCTTAGTCATGCGACTTGACATTTATTTATTTTTTATTTTACCTTTATTTAACTAGGCAAGTCAGTTAAGAACAAATTCTTATTTTCATTAACGGCCTAGGAACAGTGGATTAACTGCCTGTTCAGGGGCAGAACGACAGATTTGTACCTTGTCAGCTCGGGGATTTGAACTTGTAACCTTTCGGTTACTAGTCCAACACTCTAACCACTGGGCTACCCTGCCGCCCCAGGCTAAGATGTTTGGTGCAGGACTTCTCAAGTGAAAAAATATGCATGAGAACTAGTAATGCACTGCACACAGTAGGGCCTAGATGCTGCTCTCTCAACGATCTCCTTGAATGACAGCAAACACTTCCCAGCTAGCACATAATGTTCTTAGAACCATATGTTTATTAGAGCTTGGTGAGAGCGTGGTTGTCCTATGGTTATTTCGCATACAACTTACCCACAACTTTCTGGGAGTGGTGCAGCATAGTTGCTTGGTTGTGAAACATTCTCAGCACATTTAAGGAACTTGACAAAATTTTTTAAATAATCTTGGTATTTCATTACTTTAACAGAATGTTTCCTAAAAGTTCAAACATGGTTACGTATAATAAAAATGTTGGTTGTGTTCTAGGAACATTCTGAAATAATTAGAGAATGTTAAGAAACAATGTTCTGTGGAAATGTCAGTACTTCAGCATAATGTTTCCGACAGGTTTTCTCTTGGTTTTATTATAAGAAATGTTCTCACATTGTCCAGAGAACATAAAGAAACAACGTTCTTGTGTGGGAATTTCAGTACTTCAGCATAATGTTTCCGACAAGTTTCATCATGGTTCTATTTAAAGTCACGTTCTCAAAATGTTCAGAGAACATTAAGAAAATGTTAGTAATGTTCAGAGAACGTTCTAATAATGTTATTTAAAAACATATACATTCCATTCTCAGCATCAACAAAACTCTCTCTGTCCTCTATCTTGTTAAGTGTATTCAGGTGTGTTAGTTGCACCCATTAATTGGCCACATCTGATCTTAAAGAGTGCTTGTTTCCTTTGAAATGGGTTATATTTGAATAGACTAAAATTAACAGCTTTGAATTAGTTTTAAAAAGTGGACTAATTCAATGTAAAAAGATCAGAAGATAATACGATCTCACTGACGTCGTGCCACAATAAAAATAAATGTGTTTGCATGAATAATGCTGAAGCAAATATACACTGCTCAAAGAAATAAGGGGAACACTTAAACAACACAATGTAACTCCAAGTCAATCACACTTCTGTGAAATCAAACTGTCCACTTAGGATGCAACACTGATTGACAATACATTTCACATGCTGTTGTGCAAATGGAATAGACAACAGGTGGAAATGATAGGCATTTAGCAAGACACCCCCAATTAAGGAGTGGTTCTGCAGGTGGTGACCACAGACCTCTTCTCAGTTCCTATGCTTCCTGGCTGATGTTTTGGTCACTTTTGAATGCTGGCGATGCTTTAGTGGTAGCATGAGACGGAGTCTACAACCCACACAAGTGGCTCAGGTAGTGCAGCTCATCCAGGATGGAGCATCAATGTGAGCTGTGGCAAGATGGTTTGCTGTGTCTGTCCGCGTAGTGTCCAGAGCATGGAGGCGCTACCAGGAGACAGGCCAGTACATCAGGAGATGTGGAGGAGGCCGTAGGAGGGCAACAACCCAGCAGCAGGACCGCTACCTCCGCCTTTGTGCAAGGAGGAGCAGGAGGAACACTGCTAGAGCCTTACAAAATGACCTCCAGCAGGCCACAAATGTGTATGTGTCTGCTCAAACCGTCAGAAACAGACTCCATGAGGGTGGTATGAGGGCCCGACGTCCACAGGTGG
Source organism: Oncorhynchus kisutch (assembly GCF_002021735.2). NCBI lineage: Eukaryota > Metazoa > Chordata > Actinopteri > Salmoniformes > Salmonidae > Oncorhynchus > Oncorhynchus kisutch. The sequence continues at coordinate 20,366,120 of NC_034186.2, read as the reverse complement.
GGGTTGTGCTTACAGCCCAACACCGTGCAGGACGTTTGGCATTTGCCAGAGAACACCAAGAGTGGAAAATTCACCACTGGCGCCCTGTGCTCTTCACAGATGAAAGCAGGTTCACACTGAGCACATGTGACAGACGTGACAGAGTCTGGAGACGCCGTGGAGAACGTTCTGCTGCCTGCAACATCCTCCAGCATGACCGGCTTGGCGGTGGGTCAGTCATGGTGTGGGGTGGCATTTCTTTGGGGGGGCGCACAGCCCTCCATGTGCTCACCAGAGGTAGCCTGACTGCCATTAGGTACCGAGATGAGATCCTCAGACCCCTTGTGAGACCATATGCTGGTGCGGTTGGCCCTGGGTTCCTCCTAATGCAAGACAATGCTAGACCTCATGTGGCTGTAGTGTGTCAGCAGTTCCTGCAAGAGGAAGGCATTGATGCTATGGACTGGCCCGCCCGTTCCCCAGACCTGAATCCATTTGAGCACATCTGGGACATCATGTCTCGCTCCATCCACCAACACCACGTTGCACCACAGACTGTCCAGGAGTTGGCGGATGCTTTAGTCCAGGTCTGGGAGGAAATCCCTCAGGAGACCATCTGCCACCTCATCAGGAGCATGCCCAGGCATTGTAGGGAGGTCATACAAGCACGTGGAGGCCACACACACTACTGAGCCTCATTTTGACTTGTTTTAAGGACATTACATCAAAGTTGGATCAGCCTGTAGTGTGGTTTTCCACTTTAATTTTGAGTGTGACTCCAAATCCAGACCTCCATGGGTTGATAAATTTGATTTCCATTGATCATTTTTGTGTGATTTTGTTGTCCGCACATTCAACTATGTAAAGAAAAAAATGTTGAATTAATATTTCATTCATTCAGAACTAGGATGTGTTATTTTAGTGTTCCCTTTATTTTTTGAGCAGTGTATTTCCATGTGTCCTATCTGTGCCTGGAGTTCAAAACAGTTTACACAAACTAAACAAGTAGTGTTATTAAAAGTCTTACTGAAACATGTTCCGTTGTCAGAACGTTAATAAAACCTCCCAGGAAAACTTTCAGTGAACCATAGTAAAACACTCTCAGAACTTCCCTGCAACCTAAAAAATCTATGTTCCCAGGCGACATTTTCACTTCCGTTCTCAGAATGTTTATAAAACTTTCTGTTTTACCAGTCAGTATGGCTTCGTTCCCAGAACCAATGGGAAACCAAAACCCACGTTCCCACAACTTCCAAGGAACCACATGTGCTAGCTAGGGAGGTAGTAGCCTACTAGATGTCACTGGCACAAGCTTACTTACAATAAGTGAGGAGTGTGTTGCTGTAGAAAATAAATAGGCCAATGCAACAACAACAAAAAGGGGGTGGGGTCCTTTTGAGCACCTGCCCCCCCAAAGGTCTGTGCACGGCCCCGTGTGTGTCAGTGTGCAAGTGTGTGTGTGCCCATATGTGTGTGTTTTACAATGTGTGTGTGACAGAGTAAGACAGAATGTGTGTGTGTGCTATTTAAAGCTCCTTAGAGTCTGAGCAAACTAATTAGGCAGCAGACTGTCTCCCATGGCAACCCAACCCCTGACCAGGTCAGCTGCTCCATCTGACTCTCCACACAACCTGTCTGCTATAGCCCTGCTGTCATACTGTCCTGTTACACTCTTTTAGCCTGTTTCCCTCTATCACGCTATTCCCATGCACCCTATTTCTCTCCCCATCTCTCTGTCCCTCTCACCCCATAGTTATTTTACCCTGCTTCCATGTAGTGTTGCCCGGAACAGAAGTGGTTAGGAACGAGGGAATTTGGAGCGAGTAAGGAGGGGAGAGATGGTGGGAGAGAAGAGGGGATGGAGGGAGAGAGGTTGGGGAAGGAGAGAGGAGAGGGAGGTGGGAGAGAAGAGAGTGGAGGGGAGGGATGGAGTGAGGTAGGATGTATGGAAGAAGGGAAGATGGAGGAGGAGAGTGGGAGGGACAGATAGGCAAAGGTAAGAATGGTTGATTCTCTGATAGTATGTAGTTAAATGTCCCTGCTCTACACCTTGATGGCTGCTATAGTTAGGACTGGAGACTGTAAGAACGTCAACATAATGAGACATACTGTATATAGGTTATGTGCAGTAGGCTATGTCTGTATGTCATGTTCCAGTCATTGGGTTGAGGATGTTGAAGACTTTGTGGATTAATTCTTCCTAAGGGGCACGTCAGAGTGCCTGGTATGCGTCATAAATTGCACCTTAATTCCTATACAGTGCACTACTTTTTGCCAGAGCCCTATATGGGCCCTGGACAAAATTGATCCACTAGATATGGAAACGCGTGCCATATGGGACACAGCTTAGGAGTTCTCCTACAGAACAGTCTTACAGACTCTTCATTGACACTCTTCATTGACAGTGGAAGAGCTCTTATCTGAGTGTTTCTGGTGACATGTTCTTGACATTCTAACAGAATTCTGAACTCTACATGAATTGGTGAGAAACTGCCCAAATTCCCTAATAATGTAATTTTCCAGAGGAAAGATCTGGTAGTAGGGCAAAAGTATAATTTGGTCTAAATATTTACCCCACTCTTTCTCCCTCTTTCTTTCCTCCTTCTCTACCCCTATTCTGCACTCTATCTCCATCTCTTTCTTTCTCTCTCTTTCTCCAGCCTCCCCTTTCTCTCTGTGTCTTTTTCTCTCCCTCTCTTCATCTGCCCCTCCACCACCTCTTTCTCTCCATCTCTTTCTCTCTCTCTCAAGTTCAGCTTCCATCTTTCCCTCACTTCTGTGATAAGACTTCTGTTCAGGAGTTCATGCTTCCAGGGCTTATGAGTAGTTGACACACACGCACACACGCACACGCACACACACACACACACACACACACACACACACACACACACACACACACACACACACACACACACACACACACACACACACACACACACACACACACACACACACACACACACACACACACACACACACACACACACACACACACACACACACACACACACCTGCTCTGTCTGCTCTGGGGAGATAAGTCCTGGAAGCTGTTCCTGTAGACTGCTCTCTTTCCTCTCTGGCCCTGTACAGGCGCAGGAGTACTAAGCCACTAAACCCTGCTTGCAAGCCAGCCTCTGACACAATGCAGGGAGAGGGGTAGAGGAGGAGGGGGAGGGAGAGGGTAGAGAGAGAGAGAGAGAGAGAGAGAGAGAGAGAGGGGGGGGGGGGGGGGGAGAGGGTAGAGATAGAAAGTAAGAAAGGGAGGGAGGAAGGAGGGTGAGAGAGAGGTGTTGAGTGATCACAGTCTGTATACCTAGGTGTGTGTGAAAAAGAGAGGTGTGTGTGTGAAAGAGAGATGTTAGTGTGAAGGAGAATGGAGGTAGCAACTATTGGCATAACTGATCTTCTTAACTTATCTTCTACACTTCATGGAGTAGAATAACTTTGTATTCTTCACTTTATAAATATATAAAACTATGGAGGTCTTTTATTTTAATGAAGGACATTAGGGACCCACTCTTTCTTAAATCAAACTGAAACATATGATCTTATTCAATATATATGATATATTCAATATGAATCGCTATTCTGTTAGGCTTGGGGAAGTTCCTTACTGTTTTACTTTGTTACTTTCGCCTCCTAACTCAAATCAAAATCAAATCAAATGTATTTGTCACATACACATGGTTAGCAGATGTTAATGCGAGTGTAGCGAATTGCTTGTGCTTCTAGTTCCGACAATGCAGTAATAACCACCGAGTAATCTAACTAACAATTCCAAAACTACTACCTTATACACACAAGTGTAAAGGGATAAAGAATATGTACATAAAGATATATGAATGAGTGATGGTACAGAGCGGCATAGGCAAGATGCAGTAGATGGTATCGAGTACAGTATATACATATGAGATGAGTATGTAAACAAAGTGGCATAGTTTAAAGTGGCTAGTGATACATGTATTACATAAAGATGCAGTAGATGATATAGAGTACAGTATATACGTATACATATGAGATGAATAATGTAGGGTATGTAAACATTATATTAAGTAGCATTGTTTAAAGTGGCTAGTGATATATTTTACATCAATTCCCATCAATTCCCATTATTAAAGTGGCTGGAGTTGAGTCAGTGTGTTGGCAGCAGCCACTCAATGTTAGTGGTGGCTGTTTAACAGTCTGATGGCCTTGAGATAGAAGCTGTTTTTCAGTCTCTCAGTCCCAGCTTTGATGCACATGTACTGACCTCGCCTTCTGGATGATAGCGGGGTGAACAGGCAGTGGCTCGGGTGGTTGTTGTCCTTGATGATCTTTATGGCCTTCCTGTGACATCGGGTGGTGTCCTGGAGGGCAGGTAGTTTTCCCCCTGGTGATGCGTTGTGCAGACCTCACTACCCTCTGGAGAGCCTTACGGTTGTGGGCGGAGCAGTTGCCGTACCAGGCGGTGATACAGCCCGACAGGATGCTCTCGATTTGTGAGTGCTTTTGGTGACAAGCCGAATTTCTTCAGCCTCCTGAGGTTGAAGAGGCACTGCTGCACCTTCTTAACGATGCTGTCTGTGTGGGTGGACCAATTCAGTTTGTCTGTGATGTGTATGCCAAGGAACTTAAAACTTACTACCCTCTCCACTACTGTCCCATCGATGTGAATAGGGGGGTGCTCCCTCTGCTGTTTCCTGAAGTCCACAATCATCTCCTTAGTTTTGTTGACGTTGAGTGTGAGGTTATTTTCCTGACACCACACTCTGAGGGCCCTCACCTCCTCCCTGTAGGCCGTCTTGTCGTTGTTGGTAATCAAGCCTACCACTGTTGTGTCGTCCGCAAACTTGATGATTGAGTTGGAGGCGTGCGTGGCCACGCAGTCGTGGGTGAACAGGGAGTACAGGAGAGGGCTCAGAACTCACCCTTGTGGGGCCCCAGTGTTGAGGATCAGCGGGGTGGAGATGTTGTTACCTACCCTCACCACCTGGGGGCGGCCCGTCAGGAAGTCCAGTACCCAGTTGCGCAGGGCGGGGTCGAGAACCAGGGTCTCGAGCTTGATGACGAGTTTGGAGGGTACTATGGTGTTAAATGCTGAGCTGTAGTCGATGAACAGCATTCTCACATAGGTATTCCTCTTGTCCAGATGGGTTAGGGCAGTGTGCAGTGTGGTTGAGATTGCATCGTCTGTGGACCTATTTGGGCGGTAAGCAAATTGGAGTGGGTCTAGGGTGTCAGGTAGGGTGGAGGTGATATGGTCCTTGATTAGTCTCTCAAAGCACTTCATGATGACGGAAGTGAGTGCTAGGGGGCGGTAGTCGTTTAGCTCAGTTACCTTAGCTTTCTTGAGAACAGGAACAATGGTGGCCCTCTTGAAGCATGTGGGAACAGCAGACTGGGATAAGGATTGATTGAATATGTCCGTAAACACACCAGCCAGCTGGTCTGCGCATGCTCAAGCAGACACCTCAGAGCATGCGCAGACCAGCTGGCTGGTGTGTTTACGGACATATTCAATCAATCCTTATCCCAGTCTGCTGTTCCCACATGCTTCAAGAGGGCCACCATTGTTCCTGTTCTCAAGAAAGCTAAGGTAACTGAGACTGGGCCTGCAGCCTTGCGAGGGTTAACACGTTTAAATGTTTAAATGTTTTTGTATTGTCCTCAAAGCGGTCAAACAAGTTATTTAGTCTGCCTGGGAGCAAGACTGCTCCATGAAGGGGCTGGTTTTCTTTTTGTAATCCGTGATTGACTGTAGACCCTGCCACATACCTCTTGTGTCTGAGCCGTTGAATTGCGTCTCTACTTTGTCTCTATACTGACGCTTAGCTTGTTTGATTGCTTTGCGGAGGGAATAGCTACACTGTTTGTATTCGGTCATGTTTCCGGTAACCTTGCCTTGATTAAAAGTAGTGGTTTGCGCTTTCAGTTTCACATGAATGCTGCCATCAATCCACGGGTTCTGTTTTGGGAATGTTTTAATCGTTGCTATGGGAACGACATCTTCAACGCACGTTCTAATGAATTCGCTCACCGAATCAGCGTATTCGTCAATGTTGTTGTTTGACGCAATATGAAACATATCCCAGTCCACGTGATGGAAGCAGTCTTGGAGCGTGGAATCAGATTGGTCAGACCAGCGTTGAACAGACCTCAGCGCGGGAGCTTCTTGTTTTAGCTTCTGTTTGTAGGCAGGGAGCAACAAAATGGAGTCGTGGTCAGCTTTTCCGAAAGGAGAGCGGGGGAGGGCCTTATATGCGTCGCGGAAGTTAGAATAGCAATGATCCAAGGTTTTACCAGCCCTGGTTGCACAATCGATATGCTGATACAATTTAGGGAGTCTTGTTTTTAGATTAGCCTTGTTAAAATCCCCAGCTACAATGAATGCAGCCTCAGGACATGTGGATTCCAGTTTGCAAAGAGTCAAATAAAGTTTGTTCAGAGCCATCGATGTGTCTGCTTGGGTAACTGAATGACTCATAGACGTAAATAATTTCTTACAATACTTAAAAAACATAATGTGCCATTCATTTATTAATCGGTCAATACGTTGATTTTACTTCCATTGCAGCATTTTCAATTGCCACTATCGTATACTAAAAAATAACACTATCTCTCCATCTCTTTCTCTTTCTCTCTCTCTCTCTCTCTCTCTCTCTCTCTCTCTCTCTCTCTCTCTCTCTCTCTCACACACACACACACACACACAATTTTACTCTACCCACACTTTACCTCTACCCACAGAAACACATACAAGGCCCTCCCGCGCCCGCCCTTCGACAAATCAGACCATGACTCCGTCCTCCTGCATACTGTTTACAAACAAAAAATCGAACAGGAAGTACCAGTGAAGAACTCATTTCGGAAGTGGTCTCATGTGTACTTCGCTAGCACAGACTGAAATATGTTCCGGGATTCATCTGATAACATTGAAGAGTTTACCACATCAGTCACGAGTTTCAACAATAAATGCATCGAAGATGTCGTACAAACAATGGCTGTACGTACCCTAATCAAAAGCCATGGATTATAGGCAATATCCGTGCAGGTCTAAAGGCTAGAGCTACCTCTTTCAAGGAACGGGACACGGACATGGACACTTACAAGAAAGCCCGCTATGACCTACTATGAGCCATTAAACATGAACAAATTCAATATACAGTTGAAGTTGGAAGTTTATGAACACATTAGCCAAGTACATTTAAACTCAGTTTTTCACAATTCCTGATATTTAATCCTAGTAAAATTTGTCTTAGGTCAGTTAGGATCATCACTGTCAGAGTCTATCTAAAAGATAGCGAAGGAGTCAGGCGCAGGACACAGATAAGAGTAACAATCACTGATTTACTCAATCCACAACGAAACAAAATCCCGTTCCAAACATGGACAAAACAGGACTCAAAATACAACACACCGGAATACACAAAATACAATCACGAACAAAACAGAAAGGGAAACCAAAGGGTTAAATAAGGAACATAATTATGAGATGGGAAACAGGTGTGTAAACAGACAAAACAAAATGAAAAATGAAACATGGATCGGTGACGTCGACCGCCGAACGTCGCCCGAACAAGGAGAGGGAACAACTTTGTTGGAAGTCAAAATAATAGTAGAGAGAATGATTTATTTCAGCTTTTATTTCTTTCATCACATTGCCATTGGGTCAGAAGTTTACATACACTCAATTAGTATTTGGTAGCATTGCCTTCAAATTGTTTAACTTGGGTCAAACGTTTCGGGGAACCATTCCACAACCTTCCCACAATAAGTTGGGTGAATTTTGGCTCATTCCTCTTGACAGAACTGGTGTAACTGAGTCAGGTTTGTAGGCCTCCTTGCTCGCACACGCTTTTTCAGTTCTGCCCACAAATTTTCTATAGGATTGAGATCAGAGCTTTGTGATGGCCACTCCAATACCTTGACTTTGTTGTCCTTAAAACCTCTTACAGCTCCCCCCTACTTTGTGCAATTTCCACCTGAAGACATACCCAAATCTAACAGCCTGTAGCTCAGGCACAGAACCAAGGATATGCATATTCTTGAAAGAAAATACTCTGAAGTTTGTGTACATGTCAATTGAATGTAGGAGAATATAACACAATAGATCTGGTTTAGATAAAACAATGAAAAAATCCATACGTTTTTTATTTTTATTTTTGTATCATCATCTTTAAAATGAACAAGATAAAACAAACATTCAGATAGGATGATGGGGACAATTTCAGTGAGAAATATAAGAGGGCAACAGTACTTGTGCAAAGTATCAGAATGATAACTTCCAAAATGAGTGTGCTACATGACATTTATTATGAAGTCACCCAGGTGTCCCACACAAGTAGCCCAAATGTACCCAAGTGGCCAAATTGGTGAAGGTATACATTTTGAAACAAATAACTATATACAAAATACCAAAATGGTATTCTAACACACACCCCCCCCCCCCGAAAAAAAAATGGGGGAAAAAATAATTATTGATAAAAAAATATATATGAATAAATATATATATATACAGTGCCTTGCGAAAGTATTCGGCCCCCTTGAACTTTGCGACCTTTTGCCACATTTCAGGCTTCAAACATAAAGATATAAAACTGTATTTTTCTGTGAAGAATCAACAACAAGTGGGACACAATCATGAAGTGGAACGACATTTATTGGATATTTCAAACTTTTTTAACAAATCAAAAACTGAAAAATTGGGCGTGCAAAATTATTCAGCCCCTTTACTTTCAGTGCAGCAAACTCTCTCCAGAAGTTCAGTGAGGATCTCTGAATGATCCAATGTTGACCTAAATGACTAATGATGATAAATACAATCCACCTGTGTGTAATCAAGTCTCCGTATAAATGCACCTGCACTGTGATAGTCTCAGAGGTCCGTGAAAAGCGCAGAGAGCATCATGAAGAACAAGGAACACACCAGGCAGGTCCGAGATACTGTTGTGAAGAAGTTTAAAGCCGGATTTGGATACAAAAAGATTTCCCAAGCTTTAAACATCCCAAGGAGCACTGTGCAAGCGATAATATTGAAATGGAAGGAGTATCAGACCACTGCAAATCTACCAAGACCTGGCCGTCCCTCTAAACTTTCAGCTCATACAAGGAGAAGACTGATCAGAGATGCAGCCAAGAGGCCCATGATCACTCTGGATGAACTGCAGAGATCTACAGCTGAGGTGGGAGACTCTGTCCATAGGACAACAATCAGTCGTATATTGCACAAATCTGGCCCTTATGGAAGAGTGGCTAGAAGAAAGAAATTTCTTAAAGATATCCATAAAAAGTATCATTTAAAGTTTGCCACAAGCCACCTGGGAGACACACCAAACATGTGGAAGAAGGTGCTCTGGTCAGATGAAACCAAAATTGAACTTTTTGGCAACAATGCAAAACGTTATGTTTGGCATAAAAGCAACACAGCTCATCACCCTGAACACACCATCCCCACTGTCAAACATGGTGGTGGCAGCATCATGGTTTGGGCCTGCTTCTCTTCAGCAGGGACAGGGAAGATGGTTAAAATTGATGGGAAGATGGATGGAGCCAAATACAGGACCATTCTGGAAGAAAACCTGATGGAGTCTGCAAAAGACCTGATACTGGGACGGAGATTTGTCTTCCAACAAGACAATGATCCAAAACATAAAGCAAAATCTACAATGGAATGGTTCAAAAATAAACATATCCAGGTGTTAGAATGGCCAAGTCAAAGTCCAGACCTGAATCCAATCGAGAATCTGTGGAAAGAACTGAAAACTGCAGTTCACAAATGCTCTCCATCCAACCTCGCTGAGCTCGAGCTGTTTTGCAAGGAGGAATGGGAAAAAAAGTCAGTCTCTCGATGTGCAAAACTGATAGAGACATACCCCAAGCAACTTACAGCTGTAATCGCAGCAAAAGGTGGCGCTACAAAGTATTAACTTAAGGGGGCTGAACAATTTTGCACGCCCAATTTTTCAGTTTTTGATTTGTTAAAAAAGTTTGAAATATCCAATAAATGTCGTTCCACTTCATGATTGTGACCCACTTGTTGTTGATTCTTCACAAAAAAATACAGTTTTATATCTTTATGTTTGAAGCCTGAAATGTGGCAAAAGGTCGCAAAGTTCAAGGGGGCCGAATACTTTCGCAAGGCACTGTATATACATTTACAAAATAACGTGTGTAACTATTTAGACACTTTCAATATTTGGAAGACCCTCAGTCCTCTATCAAATCAAATCAATTGATATAGCCCCAGCCTAAAACCCCAAACAGCAAGCAATGCAGGTGTAGAAGCACGGCGGCTAGGAAAAACTCCCTAGAAAGGCAAAAACCTAGGAAGAAACCTAGAGAGGAACCAGGCTATGAGGGGTGGCCAGTCCTCTTCTGGTTGTGCCGGGTGGAGATCACAGTGGTTGTAGAGGGTGCAACAGGACAGTACCTCAAGAGTAAAAATGAACAGTTTAGGGTTCCATAGCAGCAGGCAGAACAGTTGAAACTTGAACAGCAGCAAGGCCGGGTGGACTGGGGACAGCAAGGAGTCATCGTGGCAGGTAGTCCTGAAGCATGGTCCAAGGGCTCAGGTCCTCGGAGAGTAAGAAAGAGAAAAAGAGAGAGCAGACTTAAATTCACACAAGACACCGGATAAGACAGGAAAAGTACTACAGATATAACATACTGACCCTAGCCCCCACCACTTTGCCATATGACCCCACCAACTTTGCCAAAACTCTAGACAATATTCTGCTGCTGATGCCAGATGCCATAGCAGTCTCTTTCTGATGTAAAGCAGAGGGTCACTGAGCATGTGGTGCATGTGATGGGAGACTTCATCTTGCAAACACAGCAACGCCTCCATGCTGTGCCCTTTTGGCTCTTAGGCACATCCATGCCTGCACAAATATATTTGTAGAATGCAAACCCATACATCTCAACACAGACAGCATGCTTCCTCCAATCAGTCTACATTAGAGGGAGCATCAAGGAGCTTGCTGGCTACACAACCACTGCACCAAGCCCTGTCCCTTCTGCTCCTGCCACAAGTGTTCATCTGACCAAATATATTTGTGCAGGCATGGATGTGCCTAAGGGCCAAAAGTATATACACTGCTCAAAAAAATAAAGGGAACACTAAAATAACACATCCTAGATCTGAATGAATTAAATATTCTTATTAAATACTTTTTTCTTTACATAGTTGAATGTGCTAACAACAAAATCACACAAAAATGATCAATGGAAATCAAGTGTATCAACCCATGGAGGTCTGGATTTGGAGTCACACTCAAAATTAAAGTGGAAAACCACACTACAGGCTGATCCAACTTTGATGTAATGTCCTTAAAACAAGTCAAAATGAGGCTCAGTAGTGTGTGTGGCCTCCACTTGCCTGTATGAACTCCCTACAACGCCTGGGCATGCTCCTGATGAGGTGGCGGATGGTCTCCTGAGGGATCTCCTCCCAGACCTGGACTAAAGCATCCGCCAACTCCTGGACAGTCCGTGGTGCAACGTGGCGTTGGTGGATGGAGCGAGACATGATGTCCCAGATGTGCTCAATTGGATTCAGGTCTGGGGAACGGGCGGGCCAGTCCATAGCATCAATTGCCTTCCTCTTGCAGGAACTGCTGACACACTCCAGCCACATGAGGTCTAGCATTGTCTTGCATTAGGAGGAACCCAGGGCCAACCGCACCAGCATATGGTCTCACAAGGGATCTAAGGATCTCATCTCGGTACCTAATGGCAGTCAGGCTACCTCTGGCGAGCACATGGAGGGCTGTGCGGCCCCCCAAAGAAATGCCACCCCACACCATGACTGACCCACCGCCAAACCGGTCATGCTGGAGGATGTTGCAGGCAGCCGAACATTCTCCACGGTGTCTCCAGACTCTGTCACGTCTGTCACATGTGCTCAGTGTGAACCTGCTTTTATCTGTGAAGAGCACAGGGCGCCAGTGGCGAATTTGCCAATCTTGGTGTTCTCTGGCAAATGCCAAACGTCCTGCACGGTGTTGGGCTGTAAGCACAACCCCCACCTGTGGACGTCGGGCCCTCATACCACCCTCATGGAGTCTGTTTCTGACCGTTTGAGCAGACACATGCACATTTGTGGCCTGCTGGAGGTCATTTTGCAGAGCTCTGGCAGTGCTCCTCCTGCTCCTCCTTGCACAAAGGCAGAGGTAGCAGTCCTGCTGCTGGGTTGTTGCAGTGCTCCTCCTTGCACAAAGGCAGAGGTAGCGGTCCTGCTGCTGGGTTGTTGCCCTCCTACGGCCTCCTCCACGTCTCCTGATGTACTGGCTTGTCTCCTGGTAGTGCCTCCATGCTCTGGACACTACGCTGACAGACATAGCAAACCTTGCCACAGCTCGCATTGATGTGCTATCCTGGATGAGCTGCACTACCTGAGCCACTTGTGTGGGTTGTAGACTCCGTCTCATGCTACCACTAAAGCACCACCAGCATTCAAAAGTGACCAAAACTTCAGCCAGGAAGCATAGGAACTGAGAAGTGGTCTGGTCACCACCTGCAGAACCACTCCTTTATTGGGGGTGTCTTGCTAATTGCCTATCATTTCCACCTGTTGTCTATTCCATTTGCACAACAGCATGTGAAATTTATTGTCAATCAGTGATGCTTCCTAAGTGGACAGTTTGATTTCACAGAAGTGTGATTGACTTGGAGTTACATTGTGTACCCAGCTAGATTTCAAGATGATCAGTGGTCATTGGGTTAAAGACAGTCAATCAACGAGACAGTGGTCATATAATTGGTGCACAATGGGCTCGTCACTTGTTTTCTTCCAATCGGTTTTTCCGGGTCAATTCGTCCCGCAAAATGACCCATCATGTTTGGTTGTGTTACAAACAACAGTTGATTGCAAGGAAACCAAACATGACTGGATAAAGTCAGGGAAAGTCTGTCTATTTTACAATGGATGTTACGTCGAAAATTGAATGACACGAAATTCAACGAGATAAGTGTTCACAAAATGTTTTGTGTTAGGCTATAAAAAATGGATTTAACCGAACAAAAGACCATTCATTGTGTAACAGTGAGCCTTGGGGATTGCAACCAGAGCAAGATCTTCGAAGGTAAACAATTTATTTCAATGCAATCTGTGATTTCGTTACGCAAGTGCTGGCTGAATAAATAGTTTGATATGGGGGTCTGTGCTCAGATAATTGCAGTGTATTCTTTCGCAATAAATCATTTTTTAAACAACGCAGTTGGATTAGCAAGATTCTAGGCTTTCGAACCATGTGAGACACTTGTATTTTCATGAATGTTTAATATGACTATTTATGTAGCGATCATCTACAGTATGTTGTCGAATTTAATCCCGCTAACGGGTTCGGTGCGCAGAGAGGTTAAGCCATTTCGCCACAACTTTGGAAGTTTGCTTGGGGTCATTGTTCATTTGGAAGACCCATTTGTGAACAAGCTTCAACTTCCTGACTGATGTCTTGAGATGTTGCTTCAATATATCCACATAATTGTCCTCCCTCATGATGCCATCTATTTTGCGAAGTGCACCAGTCCCTCCTCCAGCAAAGCACCCTTAGTACATGATGCTGCAACCCCCGTGCTTCACGGTTGGGATGGTGTTCTTTGGCTTGCAAGCATCCCCCTTTTTCTTCCAAACATAACGATGGTCATTATGGCCAAACAGTTCTATTTTTGTTTAATCAGACCAGAGGACATTTCTCAAAAAAGTATGAACTTTGTCCTCATGTGCAGTTGCAAAACAGTTGTAAAAAAGTCTGGCTCTTTTATGGCAGCCTTTCAGGTTATGTCGATATAGGACTGTGGATATATATACTTTTGTACCCGTTTCCTCCAGCATCTTCACAAGGTCCCTTGCCGTTGGTCTGGGATTGATTTGCACTTTTCACACCAAAGTATGTTCATCTATGGGAGACAGAACTCGTCTCCTTCCTGAGAGGTATGCCGGCTGTGTGGTTCCATGGTGTTAATACTTGCATACTATTGTTTGTTCAGATGAATGTGGTGCCTTCAGGCGTTTTGATATTGCTCCCAAGGATGGACCAGACTTGTGGAGGTCTTTCATTTTGTTTCTGAGGTCTTGGCTGATTTCTTTTGATTTTGCCATGATGTCAAGCAAAGAGGCACTGGGTTTGAAGGTAGGCCTTGAAATACATCCACAGGTACACCTCCAATTGACTCAAATGATGTCAATTAGCCTATCAGAAGCTTCTAAATCCATGACATCATTTTCTAGAATTTTCAGAGCTGTTTAAAGGCACAGTCAACTTAGTGTATGTGAACTTCTGACCCACTGGAATTGTGATACAGTAGATTATAAATGAAATAATCTGTCTATAAACAGTTGTTGGAAAAATTACTTGTGTCATACACCAAGTTGATGTCCTAACCGACTTTCCAAAACTATAGTTTGTTAACAATAAATGTGTGGAGTGGTTGAAAACAAGTTTTAATGACTCCAACCTAAGTGTATGTAAACTTCCGACTTAAACTGTAGGACTAAAATATAATTATACTACACCGGCACCAAAGCTCATTGGATGTGGCAGGATATTGCGGATAACAAAGGGAAACCGAGCCGTGAGTTGCCCAGTGATGCACACATCCCAGATAAGCCGGATGCCTTCAATGCTCACTTCGAGGCAAACAACTCAGAGCCAGGTATGAGAGCTCCTGCTGTCCCAGACTATTGTGTGATCTATTGTGTGATCACTTTCTGTGGCAGATGTGAGTAAGACTTTTAAACAGGTTAACACTCACAAGGCTGCTGGAACAGACAGAGTACCAGGGCGCGTTCTCAGAGCATGCACAAACCAGCTGGCAAATGTCTTCACGTAAACATCTTCTTGTCCCAGTCTGTAATCCAACATGTTTGAAGTGGAGCACCATTGTCCCTGTTCCTAAGAACTCAACGGCAACCTGCCTGAACAACTATCGTCCCGTAGCTCTCAGATCTGAAACCATAAAATGCTTTGAAAGGCTGGTTATGGCACATCAACACCATCATCCCAGACACCCTGGAACCACTCCAATTTGCATACTACCCCAACAGACCCATAGATGCACTCCACACTGCTCTTTCCCAACTGGACAAGAGGAATACTTTTACACGTTTGTCATTACCCTAATACCTATGTGAGAATGCTGTTCATTGACTACAGCTCAGCGTTCAACACCATAGTCCCCTCCAAGCTCATCACGAAGCTCGGGACCCTGGGACTGAGCACCTACCTCTGCAGCTGGATCCTGGACTTTCTGACGGGCTACCCCTAGGTGGTGAGGGTAGGTAACAACACCTGTGCCACGCTGACCCTCAACACGAGGGCCCCTAAAGGGTGTGTGCTTAGTGTTCTCCTGTACTCCCTGTTCACCCATGACTGTATATTTTTGTTAATTTGGAACCCCATTACTTTTTTTTAGAAGCAGCAGTTACTCTTCCTGAAATCATAAAAAAAACATGACAAGTACAAGTAACAAAACACTGATAGACAAGGACAATCACACAAATTTAAAATACAAACAATATACAAACAATGCAACTAAAAAGTAATAGAAATAATAGAACTTAAAAGTTATGTGTGCTAGAGTGTGTTTGTGCGTGTGTCCCCCACAGTCCCTGCCATGCCATGAGATGTTGTCTAATTTGTTTTTTAAAGTTAATTTTGCTGTTTGCTTGAGTAATTGGAGATGGACGTTCCATGCGTTCATGGCTCTGAATAATATTGTGCGTTGCCATGCATTACATTTTTTTAAATAATCACAGTTATATTTTTCATAAAAAGGAGAAGCAGTTAATCTCTTGTCAACCCTCAGCCAGGAAAAATGGGTATGCATGTTGTCGATGTTAGTTCTGTATGTGTAGTTAAGGGCAAGGCATGTTGCTCTGTTTTGACTAAGCTGCAGCTTTGCTAGGTCTTATTCGCTGCACTTGACCATATTACCAAAGAGTAATCAAGATGGGACAAGGCCAGCCTAAACAACTATTACAGTTGATTGTCCAAAATGCAGAGAATATTTTCATAACAGACATCTCTCCCCATCTTCACAACAACTTTGTTAACAGGACTTGACCATGATAATTGACCATCCAATGTTATATCAAGGAGTTTAACTTCCTTCCATGCCTGTGGACACAAACTCCTTTAGGGCTTTGGTTAAAGATATACCAGATATGGGGGGCAATATAGTCTGCAACCATTCTCAATAGTTTCACATCAAGGTTGTCTGTACATGGTGGTTTATCATTATTGATGGATAACAATAGTTTTTCCACCTCTCACACACTTACTTGACAAAATTCAAAACAGCAATCTTTCTCTTTCATTAATATATATTTTATACAGTATTATGATTGTTCACTGTTCAATGTTGTCATTTCACTGCTGAGTGTTTCACGTTACTAGTAAAATAGCCCTTGAACTGATTGGAACTGATTGGAGCTGATATTGAAAGGTTTTGTTATAAATGACCCATCAACATCAATAAACGATGGAAATGAATTGGGTTTTCTGCCCGTGACATAATTTAAGGTACTAAGTATTTTTTTAAATTGTGTTTTACTTTAATTTCTTTTGGTGTGTTAATATCATTTATTGTTAAAATTTCTAAATTGACAGTATGTCAACCAATCAGCTGAGCAGCCTGACTTATTTGACACCTATTTTGCATAATTTCTTTGAACCATACAATTTTTTATTCATCATCAATCGAGGGGGCTCTAACAGTTCTCACAGTTCATGTCTTAACAGGTGCATGCTTGTCATGGCATGAATAATTATACAAATACTTCCAGTGCTGCATCTGGATTCACTTCCTCGTACAGATCAGACCAACAATCTTTTTTTATCACCCCTTTTTCGTGATATCCAATTGGTAGTTACAGTCTTGTTCCTTCGCTGCAACTCCTATACGAACTCAGGAGAGACGAAGGCAGAAAGCCATGTGTCTTCCAAAACACGACCCTGCCAAGCCGCACTGCTTCTTGAAATACTGCTCGCTTAACCCATAAGCCAGCCACACTAATGTGTCAGATGAATACCCTACAGCTGGTGACCGAAGTCAGCGTGCATGCGCCCTGCCCACCACAAGGAGTCGCTAGAGCATGATGGGACAAGGACACTCTTCCTGGAGACAGCCTGGGATGGAACCACTGGCATTTTTTACATTTTTTATAAAATAATCCTGAGAAAACAATTTCTACAATCTCTTATAATATAACTTAGACCCAATGTCACGTTCTGACCTTTATTTCCTTTGTTTTGTCATTATTTAGTATGGTCAGGGCGTGAGTTGGGGTGGGCAGTCTATGTTTGTTTTTCTATGATTTGGGTATTTCTATGTTTCGGCCTAGTATGGTTCTCAATCAGAGGCAGGTGTCATTAGTTGTCTCTGATTGAGAATCATACTTAGGTAGCCTGGGTTGCACTGTTTGTTTGTGGGTGATTGTCTATGTTGATGGCTTGTTTCAGCGCAGCTCGCATTAGCTTCACGGTTGTTATTTTGTTTACTGTTTTTGTATAGTGTTTCAGTGTTCAGTGTTTTCTTTATTAAAATTCATGATGAACACATATCACGCCGCATTTTGGTCCTCCGATCCTGCTCGCCTCTCCTCTTCAGATGAAGAGGAGGACGACCGTGACAGAATCACCCACCACAACAGGACCAAGCGGCGTGGGGCAGCAGCAGGAGCAGCGCGAGAGAGACTTCTGGACATGGGAGGAGGAATTGGAAGGAAAAGGACCCTGGGCACAGCCTGGAGAATATCGCCGCCCCAAAGAAGAGCTGGAGGCGGCGAAGTCGCAGAGACGCTGGTATGAGGAGGCAGCACGGCGGCGTGGATGGAAGCCAGAGAGTCAGCCCCAAAAATGAGAGTCAGCCCCAAAAATGTCTTATGCTGTGAAGCGCACGGTGTCCCCAGTGCGGTACATTCCAGCTCCGCGTATCGGCCGGGCTAGTGTGGGCATCGAGCCAAGTGCCATGAAGCCGGCTCTACGCATCTGGTCTCCAGTGCGTCTCTTTGGGCTGGCTTACATGGCACCAGCCTTGCGCACGGTGTCCCCGGTTCGCCTGCATAGCCCAGTACGGGCTATTCCACCTCGGGACCATTCAACCGGGTAAGGTTGGGCAGGCTCGGTGCTCAAGAGCTCCAGTGCGCCTGCACGGTCCGGCCTATCCGTCACCACCTCCACGCACCAGCCCTCCGGTGGCAGCCCCCCGCACCAGGCTGTCTCTCCGGCTCATCCTTACAGGGGCTCCCGCCTGTCCAGCGCTGCCGGAGCCTTCCTCCTCTCCAGCGCTACCAGAGTCTCCCGCCTGTCCGGCGCTGCTGCCGGAGTCTCCCGCCTGTCCGGCGCTGCTGCCGGAGTCTCCCGCCTGTCCGGCGCTGCTGCCGGAGTCTCCCGCCTGTCCGGCGCTGCTGCCGGAGTCTGAGGCGCCAGAGCCCCTCAGCCCAGAGGCGCCAGAGCCCCTCAGCCCAGAGGCGCCAGAGCCCCTCAGCCCAGAGGCGCCAGAGCCCCTCAGCCCAGAGGCGCCAGAGCCCCTCAGCCCAGAGGCGCCAGAGCCCCTCAGCCCAGAGGTGCCAGAGCCCCTCAGCCCAGAGGCGCCAGACCTTCCGCCCCTCTGTCCCGAGCTTCCTCCCCTCTGTCCCGAGCTGCCGCCCCTCTGTCCCAAGCTGCCGCCCCTCTGTCCCGAGCTGCCGCCCCTCTGTCCCGAGCTGCCGCCCCTCTGTCCCGAGCTACCGCCCCTCAGTCCAGTGGGGTCATTAAGTAGGGTCGCCGTGGCTAGGAGGCCACGGAAGCGGAAAAGGTGGGGGACTAAGTCTACGGTGAAGCGGGGGCCACGTCCAGCACCAGAGCCGCCACCGCGGACAGATGCCCACCCAGACACTCCCCAATAGGTTCAGGTTTTGCGGCCGGAGTCCGCACCTTGGGGGGGGGGGGGGGGGGGGGGTACTGTCACACCCTGACCATAGTTTGCTTTGTATGTTTCTATGTTTTGCTTGGTCAGGGTGTGATCTGAGTGGGCATTCTATGTTGGATGTTTTGTTTGTCTATTTCTATGTCTGGCCTGATATGGTTCTCAATCAGAGGCAGGTGTTAGTCATTGTCTCTGATTGGGAACCATATTTAGGTAGCCTGGGTTTCACTGTGTGTTTGTGGGTGATTGTTCCTGTCATTGTGTTTTGCACCAGATAGGACTGTTTTAGGTTTTCGTACGTTTGTTGTTTTGTTAGTTTATTCGTGTACAGTTTCTTTATTAAAGTACAATGAATAACAACCACGCTGCATTTTGGTCCGCCTCTACTTCACCTAAAGAAAACCGTTACACCCAAACTTTGGCACCTTGGCTTTCCTTGTCATTGCCACAATGTTATGACCACTACCGCCAATGGGAACTGATATTGCTTTGGAGGAAACCTCTGCAACATTTGTGAAGAGTGGTATTCAGCTCTGGTATTCGAACCAGCAACCTCTCCCTCAACGTCAGCAAGACAAAGGAGCTGATCGTGGGCTACAGGAAAGGAAGGGGCGAGCACGCCCCCATCTTCATTCCTAGGGCTTTAGTGGAGCGGTTCGAGAGCTTTAAGTTCCTCTGTGTTCACATCACCAAGGAGGTTTAAAAGATTTTGCATGGCCCCTCAGATCCTCACAAGGTTCTACAGCTGCACCATTGAGAGCATCTTGACTGGCTGCATCACCGCTTGGTATGGCAACTGCACCACCCTGGATCACAAGGTGCTACAGAAGGTGATGCGGATGGCCTAGTACTTCACTGGGGCCGAGCTCCCTGCCATCCAGAACCTCTATACCAGGCGGTGTAAGAGGAATGCCTGGAGAATTGTCAAAGACCCCAGCCATGAAAGCCATAGACTGTTCAGTCTGCTACGACATGGCAAGCGGTACCAGAGCACCAAATCGGGGACCAAAAGGCACCTGAACAGCTGCTACCCCCATAAGACTGCTGAGCAGTTAATCAAATGGCTACCCAGACAACCTGCACTGACCCTTTTTGCACTGACTCTATGCACACTCACTGGACTCTACCCACACACTCACACATACTTACACAGACACACACATGCACACACACACACATGCACACGTACACTCACGCACACACACACTTGCGTGTATCACAGGAGGCTGCTGAGGGGAGGACAGCTTATAATAATGGCCGCCATATGTTTGATACCATTCCCCTCATTCCTCTCCAGCCATTACCACAAGCCCGTCCTTCTTAAATAAGGTGCCACCAACCTCCTGTAGTGTGTGTGTTTGTGTGTGCATGTCTGTGTGTGCACGTGTGTGTGAGTGGAAACCGTGTGTGAGTGTGTGTGGGAGAGGGGCCCATCTGTTTGGTTCTTGAGGGACTCTGGCTGACAAGCTCACACACAAATACGGGGCCTAAATAAAACAGCAGGGAGAGGCAGAGCTGTCATAGCAGCTAGAGATCACAACTTGATCTCATAGTTTCCCTTCGGGATTTAATGTAATTGGATGAACGTTGAAAAATGTATTCTGCGTGATTACAGGATAATAATAAAACGTTTAGTTAATAATTCAGAGTGGTTTAGGTTAGTTTTTTGGTTTGGGGAAAGCATAAAACGAAATAATAATTTTTAAAAGTGCTGTTTCCATTTAGTATCATCAAGTACTTTCCCTGCTTGCTAGATAATTGCGAACTGCTGTTGTGTAATGGTCTAAGGAGCACCTTCTGCCTCTGAGCGTTGTGAGTTTGAGGCCAGTGCCGTGCCAGCGTTTCTGCATTCCAAGGATGGAATATATTGGCCGAAATGAACGTGTATTTCTAGTGACCGGCTTGAAAGATCCCTGTAACATCTCACTCAGACCCAGAATTTTGATCTCATCAATCGAACCATAAACTACTATACAACCTGTCTTACACAGGGAGCCCATTGTTGAAAAGATCTCAATCTCACACAAACATACATATCTCTGTGTTTATATACATAGCTGTATCTGTGTATCTACATAAACCAGTCTATCATGTTCCCAGAGAGAGGGGAAAGAGAGATGGATGACGAGGAGGAAGAAAGAGAAGAGAAGAGGAGAGCAGAAGGCAGAAATGTCAAGAGAGAGGGGATAGAAGAGAATTAAAAAAGGACACTCAGAGATGAGAGGTTTGTAGAGAAGACAGGAGAGAAAAGGACTGTTCTAGAAGAGAGAGAGAAAAGCAGAGAGAGAAGATTAGAGGAGAAGCGCGAGAGAGGGAGGAGAGGAGAGGATAAGACTGAATTATTAGAGCTCCATGAAGATGGACTGGGACTGGGAGTGGCTAGAACCTGTAAATGGCAGTTAATGTGGACTCATCTGCTATATTTCAAACAGGTTTATAACACGCTACAGTGATCAATGGGAAAGCACCGAAAGGACACTAAGAAATCTATGAGATGGCTTACATCTCAATCACTCACTCACACGCACACAGACACACAGACACACACACACACACACACACACACACACACACACACACACACACACACACACACACACACACACACACACACACACACACACACACACACACACACACACACACACACACACTGCCTCCTAAGAGAGCATGTTAACATGAGCAATCCCTGTCAGATCAATTCTACATGAACTAGTCTCTCCGGAAGGCAGCTCTGATTAGATTTATATTCAATGTTTCACAAGGAGTGGAGGAATAGAGGAGTGGAGGAAACTGCCTGTTATCTCTGAGAGGCAGAGAACCACAGCACACATACATACACACATAGACACACACACAAGATGAGAACAAACACACATCTCGTCAGTAAGCATTACAAAAAGGAAAATGGCCTAACCACCCTGTCTAGAATCACAAAGAGCACCCATCACTTTGAGAAAGGTAAACAAAGAGGCTGATACAAAACTACCTAACCACTAACTACAACCTAGAGTGCTGCTGTTGTAGTATGTGGTGGTAGATAGAGTAAGGAACCATAAAAGACTGGAGAGACTGTAGTAGACCGTTACACAAACTGACAGAGGAGCGGAGAAATGTAATGGACAAGAGAGAGGAGAGGGGTGCATCAATGATTTATCCTGCCAGCTCATACTAAGAGGGAACAGAACAGAGTGGCACCCTATGTGTCTCTGTTTGCAGAGTTTAAAGGGGCAATCTGCAGTTGCAACATCCATTTTTAGACTTCGAAATTAATGATACATACTGTATATCCCATCAGTCATTTCATCCATAGCGCTGTCCATGAGTTTCAGAGTGGTTACATCCCTCAGCTGTTTACCTAATCAGTGGCAGGGTGCCCGCTTGGGTGTTATTTTATCTACGGATTGCCCTTTTAAGTTCCTACAGACGTCAGGGGAGAGTGTGTGTATATATATATATATATATATATATATATATATATATATATATTGTGTGTGTGTGTTTGTTTGTCTGATTTATCTGACAGTTCCCTTCACAGTAAAATGTGTTTATCTTCTGCTTCTGGTGTTGGGGCAGATTCTAGACATCTGAGGGCTCCCATTGAGGACAAATGGCTCCATTGTTGGTCGCTGAAGTTGACCGATAATGCATATAATATGTAGAATTCATGAAAGGAAACATTGACAGAAACAACTATCACACATGGAAGCTATGGCACAGAAGCTTTCTCAGAGCTCCAGTCTTCTGCATCCCAAATGTCACCCTATTGTCTATATAGTGCACTACTTTTGAACCGGGCCCATAGGGCTCTGGTCAAAAGTAGAGCACTACTATAGGAATAGGCTGCCATTTTGGACCCCATCTCTATCCAATAAAACGTTCATTCATTTTCTCCCTCATCTTAATACTATAATACTATTATGTCCCAAATAGCACCCTATTACCAATATAGTCCACTACTTTTGACAAGGCCCATAGGGAACCCCAAAGGGCTCTGGTCAAAAGTAATGCACTTTAGATGGAATAGGGAACCATTCGGGAGGCACATACTGTATAGCACGACTGTTCTTCTGAGGTTAGTGGTACTGTAGAGTATAGTGTTAATCAAACCTCGATTGAAGAGCAGTAGAGGCTTTTATTGTCCTCTATAGCACACATTCTGAACCAGGAGCTTCATTTGAGACAAAAGAAAAAGAAAGAAAGGTTGCATCCCAAATGTCACCCTTTTCCCTATAAACTGGGCCCTGGTCAAAATTGTTGCACTATTAAGGTAATAGGGTGCAATTTGTGACATATCAGTGAGAAAAAAGAGTGTTAGTTCTTTAATCAGCGAGTGCCAAGAGTGCTCATTCGTTCGTTTGTTCGTTCGCCAGGAGAACGCGCTTTGGTCTCATTATATGTATGATAATGAGGTGTGTTGGCGTAGCGACAGACAATGTTCCATCGCCGAGTGAGCGCTGCCAGTTTAAAAATAACGTGCTAATGTACTTTGAGATTATTCTGTATAATGAAAAGCGCTTTACAAATGTAAGAAATTATTATTATTAATGCTACCAGCGCCATCATACTTGTCATACAACTTCCTGGATCAGTCACTACTGTGGCTTCTCAGAAGCGACCAGTCACACCCATGACTCAATCATCTCAGTGTGTGAGACATACTGTCTATCCTGTGTCTGATTAAGGTCTATGACTGAAATGTCACACAGTTTTTAATGAAGTCATAATAAATTAGATTTTGAACTGGAGAGTGTTTCGCCTCTACCTCTGATGTATATATTTAACTTTTCATTCAAGACATACTGTCTATGAAATAAGTTGGTGGTGGGTGGAAAGATAGTGGTAGAAGAGAGGGATGTGGGCTGAGAGAAGGGAGTTTGAGAGAGTCGGAGAGGAGAGAGAAAAACAGGAAGTATGCATGGTTGAAAAAGCACTCTTTTCATAGTTAGGGTTAGGGTAGTAACTCTCCATTATTCAGCTTCACAGCTTCACTCAACCATGGGGTAGCCTGTGGGAAGGACACCGCTGGAGACATAGGCCTGGTGGGTGGCAATGTATGAAGGAGTTTGGTGGAAGTGTGTAGGCTATGTACACTGAGTCTACAAAACATTAAGAACCTGCTCTTTCCATGACGTAGACTGAACAGGTGAATCCAGGTGAAAGCTATGATCCCTTATTGATGTCACTCAGTGTAGATTTCAGGGAGGAGTCAGGTTAAAGAAGGATTTTTAAGCCTTGTGACAATTGAGACATGGATTATGTACTGTATGTGAGCCATTCAGAGTGTGAATGGACAAGACAAAATATGTAAATGCCTTTGAACGGGGTATAGTAGTAGGTGCTTATCACACTGGTTTGAGTGTGTCAAGAACTGCAACGCTGCTGGGTTTTCACGCTCAACGGTTTCCCGTGTGTATCGAGAATGATCCACCACCCAAAGGACATCCAGCCAACTTGACACAACTGTGGGAAGCATTGGAGTCAACATGGGCCAGCATCCCTGTGGATCACTTTCAACACCTTGTAGTTCAATGGCCATAATAAATAGGCATGATGAGTGAGGTCAACCTTGAAGTATTTATAAAAAATCTGATCGAATGATGACATTCAGTGGCTAAACTTTAATGGATTAGAGACAAAAGTATGAATGTACGCCGATGATTCAACTTTTCTCGAGTCCTCAATTTTCAACCTTGAAGGGCCTCATTGAGGACCTGCATAATTTCTCCAGTTTCGCTGGACTAAAACCCAACTATGATAAGTGTACTATATTACGGATTGGGTCTCTAAACTTTAAATTCCATGTGGTCTCCCCATTAAATGGGCGGATAATGAAGTCGATGTGCTTGGTGTACATATCCCAGAAAAGTTGAGCGATCTTGCTTTGATAGAACACAGCAAAATGGATAGAATCTTGAAACCGTGGAGAGGGAAGCACATAAAAAAATACATTTCACTCTATTTGGAATGGCAAATCAGATAAGGTTAAACAAGCATATTTACTGTATATAACAAACATGAGTTTGGAAGGATAAAACTATTAAACATTAAGGCATTAAACCTCTCTCTGAAAAGTCTCCATTGTTCCGAAATAGCATCTACATCCAAACTGGTTTTCTAGAATGCTACTAAGAGAGGCCCATCCTACATTTAAGAGTGGGGTCTGGCATTTTTCAGATTACAACCTTACATTTTTGGTGGATTGACAATGGATCCCTGTTTAAAGTATCGTCCTTTTTAAATGAACTCATACAGAGTTGGCAACAATTGAAATGTCATCCTCCAAAAAAGACAAATCTAATATTACAGCAAATAAAATGGTTAAACTCAAATGTACTGATAGGGTATAATACACTGCTCCAAAAAATAAAGGGAACACTAAAATAACACATCCTAGATCTGAATGAATGAAATATTCTTATTAAATACGTTTTTCTTTACATAGTTGAATGTGCTGACAACAAAATCACACAAAAATTATCAATGGAAATCGAATTTATCAACCCATAGAGGTCTGGATTTGGAGTCACGCTCAAAATTAAAGTGGAAAACCACACTACAGGCTGATCCAACTTTGATGTAATGTCCTTAAAACAAGTCAACATGAGGCTCAGTAGTGTGTATGGCCTCCACGTGCCTGTATGACCTCCCTACAACGCCTGGGCATGCTCCTGATGAGGTGGCGGATGGTCTCCTGAGGGATCTCCTCCCAGACCTGGACTAAAGCATCCGCCAACTCCTGGACAGTCTGTGGTGCAACGTGGCGTTGGTGGATGGAGCGAGACATGATGTCCCAGATGTGCTCAATTGGATTCAGGTCTGGGGAACAGGCGGGCTAGTCCATAGCATCAATGCCTTCAGCTCTTGCAGGAACTGCTGACACACTCCAGCCACATGAGGTCTAGCATTGTCTTGCATTAGGAGGAACCCAGGGCCAACCACACCAGCATATGGTCTCACAAGGGTTCTGAGGATCTCATCTCGGTACCTAATGGCAGTCAGGCTACCTCTGGCGAGCACATGGAGGGCTGTGCGGCCCCCAAAAGAAATGCCACCCCACACCATGTCTGACCCACCGCCAAACCGGTCATGCTGGAGGATGTTGCAGGCAGCCGAACATTCTCCACGGCGTCTCCAGACTGTCACGTCTGTCACATGTGCTCAGTGTGAACCTGCTTTCATCTGTGAAGAGCACAGGGCACCAGTGGCGAATTTGCCAATCTTGGTGTTCTCTAGCAAATGCCAAACGTCCTGCACGGTGGTGGGCTGTAAGCACAACCCCCAACTGTGGACGTCGGGCCCTCATACCACCCTCATGGAGTCTGTTTCTGACCGTTTGAGCAGACACATGCACATTTGTGGCCTGCTGGAGGTCATTTTGCAGGGCTCTGGCAGTGCTCCTCCTGCTCCTCCTTGCACAAAGGCGGAGGTAGTGGTCCTGCTGCTGGGTTGTTGCCCTCCTACGGCCTCCTCCACGTCTCCTGATGTGCTGGCCTGTCTCCTGGTAGCGCCTCCATGCTCTGGACACTACGCTGACAGACACAGCAAACCCTCTTGCCACATCTCGCATTGATGTGCCATCCTGGATGAGCTGCACTACCTGAGCCACTTGTGTGGGTTGTAGACTCCGTCTCATGCTACCACTAGAGTGAAAGCACCGCCAGCATTCAAAAGTGACCAAAACATCAGACAGGAAGCATAGGAACTGAGAAGTGGTCTGCGGTCCTCACCTGCAGAACCACTCCTTTATTGGGGGTGTCTCGCTAAATGCCTATAATTTCCACCTGTTGTCTATTCCATTTGCACAACAGCATGTGACATATATTGTCAATCAGTGTTGCTTCCTAAGTGGACAGTTTGATTTCACAGAAGTGTGATTGACTTGGAGTTACATTGTGTTGTTTAAGTGTTCCCTTAATTTTTTTGAGTAGTGTATTTATGAAGGACATTGTAAACAAGGACTGTAAAATTATGTCACATAAGCAACTAACAACAGTGTATGGGGGTGTATGCTCAATACTAAATTATAACCAACTCGTTGTGGCTCTGACACCAAATTGCACGAGACAGTTATTTAAAGCAGAAATGAAAGAATGAATGAATGGCTTAAAATTATTAATATAAATTGAAAAATGTATCAGTTTCACTTAAAGTCCAAAGGTTTGACAGCAATGCTGAATCAAATTAAAGTCAGTTGGGAACAGGTCTTTGATGTCCAAATACCTTGGCATCGGGTCCATGAACTGATATATAAAACATCAAAACACATCAGTCTGCCCTAATCTTGTCCTGTGTGGCTCCGTTGATAGAGCATGGTGCTAGTAGCGCTAGGCTAACAACACTGGTCCTGTGTGGCTCCGTTGGTAGAGCGTGGTGCTTGTAGTGCTAGGCTAACAACACTGGTCCTGTGTGGCTCTGTTGGTAAAGCGTGGTGCTTGTAGCGCTAGGCTAACGACACTGGTCCTGTGTGACTCCGTTGGTAGAGCATGGTGCTTGTAGCGCTAGGCTAACAACACTGGTCCTGTGTGGCTCCGTTGGTAAAGCGTGGTGCTTGTAGCGCTAGGCTAACAACACTGGTCCTGTGTGGCTCCGTTGGTAGAGCGTGGTGCTTGTAGCGCTAGGCTAACAATACTGGTCCTGTGTGGCTCCGTTGGTAGAGCGTGGTGCTTGTAGCGCTAGGCTAACAACACTGGTCCTGTGTGGCTCCGTTGGTAGAGCGTGGTGCTTGTAGCGCTAGGCTAACAACACTCTGTCCTGTGTGGCTCCGTTGGTAAAGTGTGGTGCTTGTAGCGCTAGGCTAACAACACTGGTCCTGTGTGGCTCCGTTGGTAGAGCGTGGTGCTTGTAGCGCTAGGCTAACAACACTGGTCCTGTGTGGCTCCGTTGGTAGAGCGTGGTGCTTGTAGCGCTAGGCTAACAACACTGGTCCTGTGTGGCTCCGTTGGTAAAGCGTGGTGCTTGTAGCGCTAGGCTAACAACACTGGTCCTGTGTGGCTCCGTTGGTAGAGCGTGGTGCGCGTAGCGCTAGGCTAACAACACTCTGTCCCGTGTGGCTCCGTTGGTAGAGCGTGGTGCTTGTACCGCTAGGCTAACAACACCGGTCCTGTGTGGTTCCGTTGATAGAGGGTGGTGCTTGTAGCGCTAGGCTAACAACACTGGTCCTGTGTGGCTCCGTTGGTAGAGCGTGGTGCTTGTAGCGCTAGGCTAACAACACTGGTCCTGTGTGGCTCCGTTGGTAGAGTGTGGTGCTTGTAGCGCTAGGCTAACAACACTGGTCCTGTGTGGTTCCGTTGGTAGAGCGTGGTGCTTGTAGCGCTAGGCTAACAACACTGGTCCTGTGTGGTTCCGTTGGTAGAGCGTGGTGCTTGTAGCGCTAGGCTAACAACACTGGTCCTGTGTGGTTCCGTTGGTAGAGCGTGGTGCTTGTAGCGCTAGGCTAACAACACTGGTCCTGTGTGGTTCCGTTGGTAGAGCGTGGTGCTTGTAGCGCTAGGCTAACAACACTGGTCCTGTGTGGCTCCGTTGGTAGAGCGTGGTGCTTGTAGCGCTAGGCTAACAACACTGGTCCTGTGTGGCTCCGTTGGTAGAGCGTGGTGCTTGTAGCGCTAGGCTAACAACACTGGTCCTGTGTGGTTCCGTTGGTAGAGCGTGGTGCTTGTAGGGCTAGGCTAACAACACTGGTCCTGTGTGGCTCCGTTGGTAGAGCGTGGTGCTTGTAGCGCTAGGCTAACAACACTGGTCCTGTGTGGCTCCGTTGGTAAAGCGTGGTGCTTGTAGCGCTAGGCTAACAACACTGGTCCTGTGTGGCTCCGTTGGTAGAGCGTGGTGCTTGTAGCGCTAGGCTAACAACACTGGTCCTGTGTGGCTCCGTTGGTAGAGCGTGGTGCTTGTAGGGCTAGGCTAACAACACTGGTCCTGTGTGGCTCCGTTGGTAGAGCGTGGTGCTTGTAGCGCTAGGCTAAC
This sequence comes from Oncorhynchus kisutch, assembly GCF_002021735.2. Lineage (NCBI taxonomy): Eukaryota > Metazoa > Chordata > Actinopteri > Salmoniformes > Salmonidae > Oncorhynchus > Oncorhynchus kisutch. The sequence continues at coordinate 20,337,287 of NC_034186.2, read as the reverse complement.
AACACTGGTCCTGTGTGGCTCCGTTGGTAAAGCGTGGTGCTTGTAGCGCTAGGCTAACAACACTGGTCCTGTGTGGCTCCGTTGGTAAAGCGTGGTGCTTGTAGCGCTAGGCTAACAACACTGGTCCTGTGTGGCTCCGTTGGTAGAGCGTGGTGCTTGTAGCGCTAGGCTAACAACACTGGTCCTGTGTGGTTCCGTTGGTAGAGCGTAGTGCTTGTAGCGCTAGGCTAACAACACTGGTCCTGTGTGGTTCCGTTGGTAGAGCGTGGTCCTTGTAGCGCTAGGCTAACAACACTGGTCCTGTGTGGTTCCGTTGGTAGAGCGTAGTGCTTGTAGCGCTAGGCTAACAACACTGGTCCTGTGTGGCTCTGTTGGCAGAGCGTGGTGCTTGCATTGCCAGGGTTGTGGTTTGATTCAAACATGGGACCAGTATGAAAATGTATGCTCTCACTACTGTAAATGGCTCTGGATCAGAGTGTCTGCTAAATGGGGAAAAAAAAGAAGCCTAATTTCAATTTAAGCCATTATATTATAATGGTATTATAAAGTATTATAAAATACTTGCAACAAAAATAATGATCTAATGATCTAATATGGGCCATTGAACAGTCAAATCAAATGTATTTATATAGCCCTTCGTACATCAGCTGTCACGCCTTGGTCTTAGTATTTTGTGTTTTCTTTAATTATTTGTTCAGGCCAGGGTGTGACATGGGTTTGTGTGTTGTGTTTCGTATTGGGGTTTGTAGTATTTGGGATCGCGGCTGATTAGGGGTGTTGTATAGGCTTGGCTGCCTGAGGCGGTTCTCAATCAGCAGTCAGGTGCTTCTCGTTGCCTCTGATTGGGAACCGTATTTAGGTAGCCTGAGTTCGCTTTGTCTTTCGTGGGTGATTGTTCCTGTCTCTGTGTAGTTTCACCAGATAGGCTGTAATTAGGTTTCACGTTCCATTTGTTGTTTTTGTATTTATTTAGGTATTTCATGTATCGTCACGATTTTCTTCATTAAAGACATGAGTAACCACCACGCTGCATTTCGGTCCGACTCTCTTTCGACAAACGAAGAACGACGTTACATCAGCTGATATCTCAAAGTGCTGTACAGAAACCCAGCCTAAACCCCCAAACAGCAATCAATGCAGGTGTAGAAGCACGGTGGCTAGGAAAAACTCCCTAGAAAGGCCAAAACCTAGGAAGAAACCTAGAGAGGAACCAGGCTATGAGGGGTGGCCAGTCTTCTTCTGGCTGTGCCAGGTAGAGATTATAACAGAACATGGCCAAGATGTTCAAATGTTCATAAATGACCAGCATGGTCAAATAATAATAATCACAGGCAGAACAGTTGAAACTGGAGCAGCAGCACGGCCAGGTGGACTGGGGACAGCAAGGAGTCATCATGCCAGGTAGTCCTGAGGCATGGTCCTAGGGCTCAGGTCCTCCGAGAGAGAGAAAGAAAGAGAGAAGGAGAGAATTAGAGAGAGCATACTTAAATTCACACAGGACACCGGATAGGACAGGAGAAGTACTCCAGATATAACAAACTGACCCCAGCCCCCCGACACATAAACTACTGCAGCATAAATACTGGAGGCTGAGACAGGAGGAGTCAGGAGACACTGTGGCACGATCCGATGATACCCCCAGAAAGGGTCAAACAGGAAGGATAATAACTACATAACTACTATGTACATATTACCTCAATTACCTTGACTAACCGGTACCCCCTGTATATAGCCTCGCTATTGTTATTTTACTGCTGCTCTTCAATTATTTGTTACTTTTCATACTTTATTTTCTGAAAACTGCATTGTTGGTTAAGGGCTTGTAAGTAAGCATTTTACTGTAAGGTAGGCCTGTTGTACAGAGGTTACCCCTGGACAGGGCCTAACAGGAAGGATATAACCCCACCCACTTTGCCAAAGCACAGCCCCCACACCACTAGAGGGATATCTTCAACCACCAATTTACCATCCTGAGACAAGGCCGAGTATAGCCCACAAAGACCTCCGCCACGGCACAACCCAAGGGGGGACGCCAACCCAGACAGGAAGATCACATCAGTGACTCAACCCACTCAAGTGACGCACCCCTCCTCGGGACGGCATGAAAGAGCACCAGTAAGCCAGTGACTCAGCCTCTGTAATAGGGTTAGAGGCAGAGAATCCCAGTGGAAAGAGGGGAACCGGCCAGGCAGAGACAGCAAGGGCGGTTCGTTGCTCCAGAGCCTTTCCGTTCACCTTCCCACTCCTGGGCCAGACTACACTCAATCATATGACCCACTGAAGAGATGAGTCTTCAGTAAATAGGGAGATTCAGGACCCTTGTAACACAACAATAAAATGGAGGGATGTATTGCAAAAGGAAATAACAAAATGTCATTATACTGGGAAAGATGGGTTAATCTGTGGACATTGGAGGGTGGGAGTTAAGATCAGAATGAATGGTGGATTGGCCGCTGTGGGTGAAAATCCATCACTTCTAGAAATAGGAAATTAGTAATATATGTACAGTATAATGATTTAACTACATGTACTGTATATGTGAGAAAATATAGCTGTAAGCAGCAGTATAATTATTGTTGTCTGTTAGTTTACTCCAGTCAGGCAGGGTAGGGATGGTAGGGTAGGGGGGAAAAGTATAAAGAAATATCTACTTTTTTAAATAAAAGGGATTAGAAATTACGCAAAACAAATGGGTTGGATTTCAGATGGGGCAGTGTGTGTGTGTGTGAATGTGTGTGCATGTATGTATATACACTATATGACTAAAAGTATGTGGACACCTGCTCGTCATCACTCCAGAGAACATGTTTCCACTGCTCCAGAGTCCAATGGCGGCGAGCTTTACACAACTCCAGCTGACGCTTGGTATTGAGCTTGGTGATCTTAGGCTTGTGTGCGGCTGCTCGGTCATGGAAACCCATTTAATGAAGCTCCCGATTAACAGTTCTTGTGCTGACGTTGCTTCCAAAGGCAGTTTGGAAATTGGTAATGAGTGTTGCAACCGAGGACAGACAATTTTTATGCGTTAAGCGCTTCAGTACTCTGCGGTCCCGTTCTGTGAGCTTGTGTTGCCTACCACCTCGCGGCTGAGCCGTTGTTGTTCCTAGAGGATTCCACTTCACAATAACAGGACTTACAGTTAACCGGGGCAGATCGGACAGGGTAAAAATTTGACGAACTGACTTTTTGGAAAGGTGGCATCCTATGACGGTTCCACGTTGAATGTCATTGTGCTCTTTAGTACTGGCCATTCCACTGCCAATGTTTGTCAATGGAGATTGCATGGCTGTGTGCTTGATTTTATACACCTGTCAGCAGCGAGTGTGGCTGAAAGGGCTGGTGACATACTTTTGTATATATAGTGTTTGTGTGTGTGTATGTATGTGTGTGTATAAAGGGGGCACAGAGTCTGTATACATATATGTATGTGTGTGTGTGTGTGTGTGTGTGTGTGTGTGTGTGTGTAGAGGGGGCTCAGACTGTGGAATCTGTAATCCTATTTTAGAAAGACAAAAAACATCAGCTGACCAGCACTGCTGGAACAGGACTTCTGTGAGCTTGAGGTGGAGGGTATGTGTGAGGTGAGGAGGGGGTGTAGGGAGACAAGGGGAAGGTTGAAGGCTAGATGTGGAGGGTGTGTGAGGAGGAGGAGGACGTGGTGGTGAGGTAGGGGAGGGACTAGTTGCTTTAGGTGGATGATATGTAGGGGTATCAGGAGGGTGTCTGGGGAGAGGAGAAGATGAATGGGGGCTGGATGTAAAGGTTGACCCCCTCTCCCTCCCTCATCTATAGACCCCTCTCCCTCCCTTATCTATAGACCCCCTCTCCCTCCATCATCTATACACCCCCTCTCTCTCCCTCATCTATAGACCCCCCCCTCTCCTTCCTTCATCTATAGACCCTCTCTCCTCTCTCCCTCATCTATATACCCCCTCTCCTCTCCCTCCCTCATCTATAGGTCCCCTCTCCTCTCCCTCCCTCATCTATAGACGCCCTTTCCTCTCCCTCCATCTATAGACCCCCTCTCCCTCCATCATCTATATACCCCCTCTCTCTCCCTCATCTATAGACCCCCCCGCTCTCCTTCCTTCATCTATAGACCCTCTCTCCTCTCTCCCTCATCTATATACCCCCTCTCCTCTCCCTCCCTCATCTATAGGTCCCCTCTCCTCTCCCTCCCTCATCTATAGACCCCCTTTCCTCTCCCTCCATCTATAGACCCCCCCTCTCCCTCCTTCATCTATAAATCCCTTCCCCACTCCCTCCCTCATCTGTAAATCCCCTCCCCTCTCCCTCCATCATCTATAGATCCCTTCTCCCTCCCTCATCTATAGATCCCTTCTCGCTCCCTCATCTATAGATCCCCTCTCCTCTCCCTCCCTTAACTATAGATCCCTCCACTCTCCCTCCCTCATCTATAGACCCCTCTCTCTCACTCATAGACCCCTCTCCTCTCCCTCCTTCATCTACAGAACCCCTCTCCCTCCATCTATAAACCCCATCCCCTCTCCATCCTTCACCTACAGACCCCATCTCCCTTTCTCATCTATAGATCCCCTCCCCTCTCCCTCCTTCATCTATAGACCCCCTCTCCCGCATCTATACATCCCCTCCTCTCACCATCCCTCATATAGATCCCCTCTTCTCTCCCTCTGCTAGATGCTCCTGTCAGGGAAAGGAGAGGTGAGGTGAAGGAGGGGCAGGGAGGAACAGAGGGGGTTAGAGAGGGATTAAAGCAGGGCTAGAGGGAAGGTTAGGGGAGTCCGAGTAGAGGAGGTTTGGCGGTTTGTCCCTGTCAAGAGAGGAGAGAGGTGAGGGGAGGTGAGGTGACATGAAAGAGGAGCAGTGGGGGGTAAGGAAGTCAAGGTAGGGAGGTTTAGTTCATACTGCTCTGTGAAATACTACTTTCACAACCCTGTCTAAGAATTGACAGAGTAATCTACAATATCTATAGGTCTGTCTATCCACAACTTATTATTAGCTGGTGAAGCATGATGGAGTAAAGTCAGAACCAAACCAGACTCTGAAATGCTGCATTTTTTCAAATTATGCCACAACAAAACAGAATATGTCAGCCACTCTTTGAATCATGAAGCCTTTTCAACAGATCTGAAACTGTCACAGCTTTTTATCCCAGTGTTTGGGAGTCACTGGGCTGTATTGTGAGTGTACTTGGCTCACTGGGCTGTATTGTGAGGGGTTGTGTGTGTTATGTGATTGAATGCCTTTGTTTAAATTCCCGTAACTGTGTGTCAGAGTGTGTGAGAATGTGAGTATTTTCCAGTTAATGTGTGCAAATGTATGTGTGTGTGTGTACTTGTTTTGTATTGTGCATGTCCACTAACTGTGTCTAATGTGGTGAGCTCACTGTGATGGAATTTTGGAGGGGTCATGAGCTATCCAGCACCCCCCCGCCCCCTCCTCCCCTAGCCCCCATTCTCCCTGCTGAGTACAGTACCCTCCCCTGTGCCCCCTGCCAATACTGACCCAGAGAGAGGGAGAGAAGTAGAGAACATCCTTTATCGGACTGTCTGACGTAGCGTTAAACCAAGAAAAGAAAGACAGTATGAAAGAGAGAGAGAGAGAGAGAGGCAGAGAGAGAGAGAGGCAGAGAGAGAGAGAGAGAGGCAGAAAGAGAGAGAGAGAGGCAGAGAGAGAGAGAGAGAGAGGCAGAGAGAGAGAGAGAGAGAGGCAGAGAGAGAGAGAGAGGCAGAGAGAGAGAGAGAGAGAGAGGCAGAGAGAGAGAGAGAGAGAGAGAGAGAGAGGCAGAGAGAGAGAGAGAGAGAGGCAGAGAGAGAGAGAGAGAGAGAGAGGCAGAGAGAGAGAGAGAGAGAGAGAGAGGCAGAGAGAGAGAGAGAGAGAGAGAGAGAGGCAGAGAGAGAGAGAGAGGCAGAGAGAGAGAGAGAGAGAGGCAGAGAGAGAGAGAGAGGAGGCAGAGAGAGAGAGAGAGAGAGAGAGAGAGAGAGAGAGAGAGGCAGAGAGAGAGAAAGAGGCAGAGAGAGAGAGGCAGAGAGAGAGAGAGAGAGAGAGGCAGAGAGAGAGAGAGAGAGGCAGAGAGAGAGAGAGAGAGGCAGAGAGAGAGATAGAGAGAGGCAGAGAGAGAGAGAGAGAGAGGCAGAGAGAGAGAGAGAGAGGCAGAGAGAGAGAGAGAGAGAGAGGCAGAGAGAGAGAGAGAGAGAGAGAGAGAGGCAGAGAGAGAGGGAGGAAAATTCGGATTATTTTAGGAGCCTTTGTATGACCAGTCCAGTCTGTGGATGGGGAGGGAGTTGGTTATTTAGGAGCCTTTGACACAGCAGAGACAGAAGCATGCCATAATGAGCAACATGATTCCTTATATAGTGCACTCTGTAGGGACTACGGTGCCATTTTGGATACAACCAGTTTCCTACCATATTCCGTACCAGAAGAAAGGCTGACTCATAAGGTCATCTTAGAAGTTTTTGACTTAAGTACAATTTTTAGGGCAGGCAGGAGAAAGGTGCAGGGAAGTTAGGATAAGTTAGGAGTTAGCTAGTGAATTCTTTAAATAACACTAATGATAAAAACTTAATTAACAGGCCAAGACGCAGTAAGAATCTATTTTTCTTAATTAGCCATAGCCTACAGACAAGCTTGTTGGTAGATATTAATGAGATGCAAAGCCCCTCTGTTGAAAGTTAACGAGTAGTGTGTGTGCGTGTGTGATTAGTAATGCTTGCAGATAGCTATGTACACGTAAGAGCTAGCAGGAGAAAATAAAACTCTGCATCACACATTACCGAGGTCAGCAGATTTCTCTGTTTGATCCTGTTTCCACACCACTGGCTCAGCGCATCCAGTGGCTTTTGCCTATCTCTGACACACACACACACACACACACACACACACACACACACACACACACACACACACACACACACACACACACACACACACACACACACACACACAGCTTCTATGGCTCACACTAAAATAGACTGTCCTTTGATAACTCCTTCATTCCGTTCTATCTGATCTCAGTGGGTGTTATTCCTCACAGAGATGCTGTCTAGGGGCCATCAACAGGCTAGCACAGATTAGCATGCTAAGCTAATTATACCGCTCAACATGTACGACCCAAATGGCCCCCAATTCCCTAAATAATGCATTACCTTTGAGCAGAGCCCATAAGGTGCCATTTAGGACACAACCTAAGTATGCAGAATGCTGTGGCTTCTTAAAAGTCACACCACGACAGCAGAGAGAGAGAGAGAGAGTGTCCAACTTTAAGTGTCCAACTTAAACCGGCACCCCATGTCAGCGCTTCTCTATTTACAGTTTCACAACCAGAGAGGCACATCAAAGCCATTTCACAGCTTCTTTTTCATGTTTATAGAAACAGAGTGACTGTGCTGGTTCTCTCCCCAGTCCTGAATAAAGCATGCAGACTAACACTAGAGCCATTCTACAGACGCCTCGCAGTAACAGACATGCACACTCTGAGGGAGTAAGAGATGTGGCATGGGTCGTATACTAATCATAGGGACACTCATAAACAAACACTCATGCACAGGTGGGCACACACACACACACACATGTGATACAGTATGCCTTTTACTGTAAGATAGCAGCTCTCAACCTTCTGTCCCGGAGGGTTGTTTGAGTACACTTTAATAATAGCGTTGTAGTAGCTTGTATAGCCACTTTTTATGCAAAACTGATTAGTGTTACAGTTCAGTACATTTTCAGTTCTTAGAAGAAGTGAACAGCACATAGGAATAATCAACCAAATGTTAACCGAATAGAATATTACTACTACCCTACATTACATGCAAAGCAGTAGACACACACACACCGAGGGCATCAGATGGCCAGGTACACTACTATTCTGCTGGGGAGAGAAGGCCATGTTAGGATAAATGTGAGCCATAAACAGACACACACAAACACACACACACAGACAGACACATATACACACACACACATATATGACACACACACAGTTTATACACCTTTCCTAATTCACTCTCTCAGCTGGATTCAAACAGCCTCTTTTCTGTTTTTCCTACCATCCACATTCTCTGTCTACCCCTCTTTCCTCTCTCTCTCTCGGTCTCCGGCAGGCTGTAGAGTAAAGATATAGCTGACATGTCCTTGGGGGGAGTGAACGGATGCCAGACTGGAGGGTGAAACCACAGCTTCAGTGTGTTTCATGTTGGATTTAAGATAAAGGAAGAGAAAGAAAGGGGAAGATTTAAACCTTTCACAGCTCAGCCGGCCCCCACTGAGAGAACTAAACACCCACAGAATAACAAACTGGGAATTACTGTGTGTGTCAGTGTATGTGTACAGTATGGGTGTCAGTGTGTGTGTGTATATGTACAGTATGGGTGTCAGTGTGTGTGTGTATAAGTACAGTATGGGTGTCAGTGTGTGTGTGTGTATATGTACAGTATGGGTGTCAGTGTGTGTGTGTATGTGTACAGTATGGGTGTCAGTGTGTGTGTATGTGTACAGTATGGGTGTCAGTGTGTGTGTGTATGTGTACAGTATGGGTGTCAGTGTGTGTATGTGTACAGTATGGGTGTCAGTGTATGTGTACAGTATGGGTGTGTGTGTATGTGTACAGTATGGGTGTCAGTGTATGTGTACAGTATGGGTGTCAGTGTATGTGTACAGTATGGGTGTCAGTGTGTGTGTATGTGTACAGTATGGGTGTCAGTCTGTATGTGTACAGTATGGGTGTGAGTGTATGTGTATGTGCGTGTCACCTGTCAACTATACACATCTTATTATATCAACTTATTTTCAGAAGAATACAAAATACACTATTCAGTTAATCAATATTTGGATAATAAGCTATGTGAAATTTAAAAAAATTGATTAAAATGTATATATTTTTGGTCCCATCCTAACGACCTGGTTACTGCTGTTGATTGAATAAGGCCATGTGTGTATGTTGTAAGTAAAAGCCCTTGAAACCGTGAAAGCATGCAGAGTTAGATGTGTGTGTGTGTATGGTGGTAGTGGTGGTGGGGGGAGTGTTGACATTAGTGGCGGTCGGTGACATTTAAGATGAGAGAGGACCATTTTTTTTTTTATGAGCATGGACTTATTTCTATTACACCATATTGGATGACTGTTATTCATATTCCATTCACCCAGCTCAATGTAACATTGGTAGGTTTAGGCTACTACATAATAGTAGAATTGTCTCTATACCCATCATGAGGTTGCTACAACCTAGCCTATGAATGAAAGTTTACAACGTAGGTGCTTGAGAGAAAAATGTGAGTAATCAAGGTGACAGACAGTGACACATTCAATGCCGCCTTGCACAGTCTTGCCTGCATCTAGCTGATCTAGGGTGTAATCATTAGTCTAACAGTTGCAAATGAGATTTTCTATTTAACAAATGTAGGTATGTTTTTCCCCGTTCAGTTCAGTTTGCTTCTGTTTTTTAAATGTTTTTCAACAGAATCAGAAGAATGAATACACCCCCAATCACCCTCAAACACAGTTCACTTTCATAGCAGCCACATACAAACAGCTTGATCACCTTGATAGTTGTATAATTCCTTCTTGCATCTAAGTGTTCTTCTCTCCTTTTTGTCCTTCGCTTGTGAACTTCAGTGCACAACACAGCAGCAGTCTTTGAACAGGTGAAAAACCTTTACAAGCCAAACCTTCCTACCATAATCGCTAACTGCTACACATAGCCTACAACGTTGTCAGCATATTAGCTAACGGCATAGTCAACATACACTGCATGACCAAAGGTATGTGGACACCTGCTCCAAAATCATGGGAATTATAATGGAATTGGTCCCCCTTTTGCTGCAAAAAGCATCCACTCTTCTGGGAGGCTTCCCACTAGATTTTAAAACATTGCTGCATGGACTTGCTTCCATTCAGCCAAAAGAGCATTAGTGAGGTTGGGCACTGATGTTGGGCGATTAGGCCGTGCTCACAGGTCAGGGCTCTGTGCAGTCCAGGCAAATTCTTCCACACTGATCTCGAAAAGATTTTGGTATGGACCTCGCTTTGTGCACGGGGGCATTGTTGCCACAAAGTTGGAAGCACAGAATCGTTTAGAATGTCATGGTATAGCGTTAAGATTTTCCTTCGCTGGAACTAAGGGACCTAGCCCGAACCGTGAAAAACAGCCCCACACCATTATTCCTCCTCCACCAAACCTTACAGTTGACACTATGTATTCGGGCAGGTAGCATTCTCGTGGCATGCGCCAAACCCAAATTTGTCTGTCAGACTACCAGATAACAGGTTTCTGCTGCTCCAGAGTCCAATGGCGGTTAGCTTTACACCATTCCACATGACACTTGGCAATTGCGCATGGTGATCTTAGGCTTGTGTGCGGCTGCTCGGCCATGGACACCCATGTCATGAAGCTCCAAACGAACAGTTCTTGTGCTGATGTTGCTTCCAGAGGCAGTTTGGAACTCAGTAGTGAGTGTTGCAACAGAGAACAGACCATTTTTACACACACATTCAGTTTCAGCACTCTGCTGTCCCATTCTGGGAGCTTGTGTGGCCTACTACTTTGCGAATGAGACGTTGTTGCTCTTAGACGTTTCCACTTCACAATAAGACTATTAACAGTTGACTGGGGCAGCTCTAGCAGGACAGAAATTTGACTAACTGACTTGTTGAAAAGGTGGCATCCTATGACGGTGCCACGTTGAAAGTCACTGGGCTTTTACGTACGTGCCCTTCTAATGCCAATGTTTGTCTATGGAGATTGCATGGCTGTGTGCTCGATTTTATAAACCTGTCAGCAGCGGGTGTGGCTGAAATAGCTGAATCCACAAATTTGAAGGGGTGTCCACATAGTTTTGTATATATGGTGTAGCTAGAACTGTCTTTCTCTGTCGTTGAGTCACCAGCACGTCACATTTTCTGCACAGCAGTGCTAGCTACCTGTAGCTTATGCTTTCAGTACTAGATTCATTCTCTGATGCTTTGATTGGGTAGACAACATGTCAGTTCATGCTGCAAGAGCTCTGATAGGTTGGAGGAAGATCTCCGTAAATTGTCATAATGATTGTGTAAGTCTGTTGAAGGGGGTATAAACCATGAGCCTCCTAGGTTTTGTACTGAAGTCAATGTACCCAGAAAATGATGGAAACTATCTGCCCTCTGCCTATACCATGGTGCTACCCCAGTTCTGTTGAGGCTACTGTAGAACTTCAATGTTTTAATCAATTATTTGGTGAATATATTTAGTATAGTTTAATCTAAAAAGAATAACTGTTTAATGAAATACATTGAGGAGGATGGTCCTCCACTTCCTACTCTGAAGAGCCTCTACTGGTTGACAGGAATAAGAAAATGAGAACATGTATGAGAATAGGAAAAGATTACACGAAATGGTGATGAGAGAGAGAGAGAGACCAACACCACAGACTTTACTCTGGATTCTCCCTGTGTGTGTAGTCTAAAAATATGACTTGCCAGTAGCTGGCTGGAGGTTGAATATGACATTGATCAACAGATACTGGACTGGAGAACAGCCCACACACACACACTCACACACACTGGGGTGAAGTAGAATGGGGGCTGGTACTGTGTATAGTGTAATAATTCAGTGGTGGTTTGTATGCTGCTTAAGGTATTATCAACCTAAACACCAAACCACAGTCACATACTAACTGCATTGGTTCCTCCTGAAACCAGAGGGCGGCAGAGACCGCCCTAGAGACTTTTATTGGACTCAGGTGTGTCTTATTATTTCATGATTGTGTCCCTGCTAAAAGAGGTGTGTTTTCTGTGGTCATTGAATTATTTACTGTGTGTTTGT
>NC_034186.2:20313011-20320511 GCF_002021735.2 Oncorhynchus kisutch | reverse complement strand
CCTTCAATGGCAATGACTTAAAAAAGCCCCCCTCCCCGTTCACCCCCATCCCAACCACCAATCGCCCCTTCCCAGACCCCTCTCCGGCCCCAGCAACGGGCTAGTCTTAGTCGTCCCCTCCTCCGTAGAGGTCTGCCAGCTTGCGGAAGCGCGGGCCCCAGTCACTGAGGTAGTCGTAGTCCTGGTCTCCGCCGGAGGAAGACGAGTGAAGGGAGCTGAGGGAGCCGGCGGTGGAGCCGCTGCCCTCATAGTCAAAAACCAGCAGGCTGTCATAGGGGGGTGCCGTCGGGTCGTTATCAGCTGCCTTCAGACCCTGGGGAGGGGGAGAGGGGTGAGGATAGATGAGGGTTGAGAGAGAGAGAGAGAGAGAGAGACAAAATGAGAGGAGGGAGGAGAGATAGGTAAATAGAGAGAGAGTAAAGGAGAGATAGCATGACAGAGGGGGAGACAAATAGGGAAAAAGAGAAAGAGGTTGAGAGGTAAAGAGAGAGAACAAAGAAGAGACAGAAAGAGAGAAAAAGCAGGAAAAAAGAGGAGGAAGAGAATGAATGAGATTTAGGTAGTAGGAGAGCAAGGGAAGAGGAGAAGAAGGAGGGATTATGGAGGGAGGAGAGAAGAGAGGAAGGAGAGGAGAGAGGAGTATTTAGGTCAGGCTGGACAGATGCTGGGTAGTCTCTCTGAGGAGATTCAGCAGATTACACGCACGCACCCACACACACACGCGCCCTACTACACCACAACTGACAGAATTTATTATAACTTTGTCATAAAGTGTTATTATTGACTGACGTCTTGTCTCAGTGCTAAAACTAATAAAGCAAATCTGATAAGCTGAAGCTCTAGACATGTTTTGGGGATTTCTGCATGCCATACCCCCAACTGTCTCCTTCATTTGATTGATTTGAGGAGTGAGGCAGTGGAAGAAGCATCGGCATGTCATTTCTGCTAGATTAAGCTGTCTAGATCAGCTCGCCATGTATGACAGCTCGCCTCATTATTCAGAGCTGTGTTTAGCAGAAATCTCTATCCTGCCTGCCTAACCTAGTGACATACACACACTCAGCGTAGGAAGAACAACGTCATCAATTGAAAGACATGTTAAACAGCTCGACAAGCATGAACCTCAGCTAGCTATAGACATAAACTCACATACAGTTGAAGTCGGAAGTTTACATACACCTTAGCCAAATACATTTAAACTCAGTTTTTGACAATTCCTGACATTTAATCCTAGTAACAATTGCCTGTCTTAGGCCAGTTAGGATCACCACTTTATTTTAAGAATGTGAAATACGAATAATGTGAAATACCCTCAATTAGTATTTGGTAGCATTGGCTTTAAATTGTTTAACTTGGGTCAAACGTTTCGGGTAGCCTTCCACAAGCTTCCCACAATAAGTTGGGTGAATTTTGGCCAATTCCTCCTGACAGAGCTGGTGTAACTGAGTCAGGTTTGTAGGCCTCCTTGCTCGCACACACTTTTTCCAGTTCTGCCCACACATTTTCTATGGGATTGAGGTCAGCGCTCTGTGATGGCCACTCCAATACCTTGACTTTGTTGTCCTTAAACCATTTGCCACAACTTTGGAAGCATGCTTGGGGTCATTGTCCATTTGGAAGACCCATTTCTGATCAAGCTTTAACTTCCTTGACTGATGTCTTGAGATGTTGCCTCAATATGTCCACATACTTTTCCTCCCTCATGATGCCATCTATTTTGTGAAGTGCAACAGTCCCTCCTGCAGCAAAGCACCCCCACAACATGATGCTGCTACCCACGTGCATCACGGTTGGGATGGTGTTCTTCAGCTTGCAAGCCTCCCCCTTTTTCCTCCAAACATAACGATGGTCATTATGGCCAAACAGGTCTATTTTTGTTTCATCAGACGAGAGGACATTTCTCCAAAAAGTAAGATCTTTTTCCCCATGTGCAGTTGCAAACTATAGTCTGGCTTTTTTATGGCGGTTTTGGAGCAGTGGCTTCTTCCTTGCAGAGCGGCCTTTCAGGTTATGTTGATATAGGACTCGTTTTACTGTGGATATAGAAAATGTGTACCTGTTCCTCCAGCATCTTCACAAGGTCCTTCGCTGTTGTTCTGGGATTGATTTGCACTTTTCACACCAAAGTACGTTCATCTCTAGGCGACAGAATGCGTCTCCTTCCTGAGCGGTATGACGGCTGCGTGCCCCCATGGTGTTTATACTTGCATACTATTGTTTGTACAGATGAACGTGGTACTTTCAGGCGTTTGGAAATTGCTCCCAAGGATGAACCAGACTTGTGGAGGTCTATAATTTAGTTTCTTGGCTGATTTCTTTAGATTTTCCCATGATGTCAAGCAAAGATGCACTGGGTTTGAAGGTAGGCCTTGAAATACATCCACAGGGACACCTCCAATTGACTCAAATGATGTCAATTAGCTTATCAGAAGCTTCTAAAGCCATGACATAATTTTCTGGAATTTTCCAAGCTGTTTAAAGGCACAGTCAACTTAGTGTATGTAAACTTCTGACCCACTGGAATTGTGATACAGTGAAATAGAAGTTAATTATAATCTGTCTGTAAACAATTGTTGGAAAAAGTACTTGTGTCATGCACAAAGTAGATGTCCTAACCGACTTGCCAAAACTATAGTTTGTTAAAATAAATTTGTGGAGTGGTTGAAAAATGAGTTTTAATGACTCCAACCTAAGTGTATGCAAACTTACGACTTCAACTGTAAGTATTCAGACCCTTTACTCAGTACTTTGTTGAAGCACCTTTGGCAGCGATTACAGTCTTCTTGGGTATGACGCTGCAAGCTTGACACACCTGTATTTGGGGAGTTTCTCCCATTGTTCTCTGCAGATCCTCTCAAGCTCTGTCAGGTTGGATGGTGAGCGATGCTGCACAGCTATTTTAAGGTCTTTCCAGAGATGTTGGATCAGGTTCAAGTCTGGGCTCTGGCATGGCCCCTCAAGGGGACATTCAGAGACTTTTCCCAAAGCCACTCTTGTTGTGTCTTGGCTGTGTGCTTAGGGTCATTGTCCAGTTGGAAGGTAAACCTTTGCCCCAGTCTGAGGTACTGAGAGCTCTGGAGCAGGATTTTATCAAGGATCTCTCTGTACTTTGCTCCGTTCATCTTTCCCTCAATCCTGACTAGTCTCCCAGTCCCTGCCTCTGAAAAACATCCCCACAGCATGATAGTGCCACCACCATGCTTTACTGTAGGGATGGTATTGGGCAGGTGATGAGCAGTGCCTGGTTTCTTCCAGATGTGACGCTTGGCATTCCAGCCAAAGAGTTCAATCTTGGTTTAATCAGACCAGGGAATCTTGTTTCACATGGTCTGAGAGTTCTTTCGGGGCCTTTTGGCAAACTCCAATTGGGCTGTCACGTGCCTTTTACTGAGGAGTGGCTTCCGTCTGGCCACTCTATCATAAAGGCCTGATTGGTGGAGTGGTGCAGAGATGGTTGTCCTTCTGGAAGGTTCTCCCATCTCCAGAAGAACTCTGGAGCTCTGTCACAGTGACCATCGGGTTCTTGGTCACCTCCCTGACCTAGGCCCTTCTCCCCTGATTGCTCAGTTTGGCCGGGCGGCCAGCTCTAGGAAGAGTTTTGGTGGTTCCAAACTTCTTCCATTTACGAATGATGGAGGCCACTGTGTTCTTGGGGATCTTCAATGCCGAATAAATGTTTTTGTACCCTTTCCCAGATCTGTTCCTTAACACAATCATGTCTCGGAGCTCTACGGACAATTCCTTCGAGCTCATGGCTTGGTTTTTGCTCTGACTTACACTTTCAACTGAGGGATCTTATGTAGACAGGTGTGTGCCTTTCCAAATCATGTCCAATCAATTACATTTACCACAAGTGGACTACAATCTAGTTGCAGAAACATCTCAAGGATGGTCAAACGAAACAGGATGCATCTGAGCTCAATTTCGATTCTCATAGCAAAGAGTCTGAATATAATTTAATCAATTTCAGAATAAGGCTGTAACGTAATAAAATGTGGAAAAAGTCAAGGGGTCTGAATACTTTCCGAATGCACTGTATTACTCGCTAATGTTTGGTTCCTGGACAATAAAGTAGACAAGCTTAGGGCGAACATCTCCGTCCAGAGATAATCAGCAATTGTAACATATTCTGTTTCAAGGATTCATACCTCTCTCCGGATATACTGTCCCTGTCCATACAGCCACCTGGGTTCTCAGTACATCGCACAGACAGGAATAAAGAGCTCTCCCAGGAAAAAGAAAGGTGGAGGTTTGATGATTAACTACTCATGGTGCGATCGCGATAACGTACAGGAATTCAAGTCCGGCATACACATATTTAGCAGATGTTATTGCGGGTGTAGCTAAATGCTTGTGTTCCTATCTCTGGGATACGAGTCAGTATCGAGGGAAAGATGAACAGAGCAAAGTACAGAAACATCCTTGATGAAAACCTGCTCCAGTTCACTCAGGACCTCAGACTTCAGCACACAGCCCAAACAATTCAGGAGTGGCTTCGGGAAAAGTCTCTGAATGTCCTTGAGTGGCCCACCCAGATCCCGGACTTGAACCAGATCAAACATCTCTGGAGAGACCTTAAAATAGCTGTGCAGCAACACTCCCCATCCTACCTGACAGAACTTGAGAGGATCTGCGGGGAAGAATGGGAGAAACTCCTCAAATCCAGGTGTGCAAAGCTTGTAGCATCACACCCAAGAAGACTCGCGTCTGTAATCGCTGCCAAAGGTACTTCAACAAAGTACTGATTAAAGGGTCTGAATAGTTATGTAAATGTTATATTTCAGTTTGTTTTGCAAAAATGTTTTTGCTTCGTCAATATGGGGTATTGTGTGTAGATTGAAGAGGAGAAAACCACCAATTTAATCAATTTTAGAATAAGGCTGTAACGTAACAAAATGTGGGAAAGGTAAAGGGGTCTGAATACTTACACTACAGACATACCCCAGCAGACATGCCACTATGAGTTTCTTCACTGTACCCAGACTAAAAACAGATTTAATGCATCGCATTTAGGTAGAGCCATGTCATTATGGGATGCTCTGCCACAAGAGGTTACTCAGGCAAAAAGCAGTGTTTAGCTTTGAAAAACAGCTAAAAAAAAACATTGTATCACAGCACCTCTCATCTTTTTAAATATCTACTTCAACTGTACTGTATATAAGAATAAGAATATGTATATACGATATGATAGTGTCTAAATAGTATTTTTTATATGTCTCTTGGTGGCTTTCCAATATATAACTTTTTATTTTATT
Source organism: Oncorhynchus kisutch (assembly GCF_002021735.2). Lineage (NCBI taxonomy): Eukaryota > Metazoa > Chordata > Actinopteri > Salmoniformes > Salmonidae > Oncorhynchus > Oncorhynchus kisutch. Next base: position 20,315,256 of record NC_034186.2, on the reverse strand, counting down.
TTGAATTTAATGTAATAGCTCATGTTCTTGTGTATAGCTGTTCTGTACTTTGTCATGTATGTGTATGTTTCATGTGGACCCCAGGAAGAGCAGCTAAACAAAACCTTAAATTAGACAGCAGGCCTGCCCATGTCTGTACCACGCTAATCTGCACTGTTAGAAAAGCATAGAGACAGGGATGCTCCATCTCTTTCTGTGTCACACAGTGAGTCACATACACACAAGCATAAACACAATCTCATACACATAGTTTCACACACACAGTTTCACACAATGACACACACACACACACACACACACACCACCCACTCCCCCAACAGAAAAAACACACACTCTGTAACTACCTCATGGATGAAGTCTCCTATATCTCCTGGGTGTGGTGCAGCAGAGCGGAGGGGGTACAGGTGGTCCTGGTGGAGGGGTCTCTCGTCCATACGCCTGATTCCCACCTTTACCATCTCTGGCTCCAACGCGTCGGGCTGCTGCAGCTGGCTCAGGTCATAGTCCTGGAGAGGGGGGGGTAGAGAGATGTGGGGAAAATAGAGAGAGAGGGTTGAGGGAGGAGAGAGGGGTGTGGAGGGAGAGATAGAGAGGAAGAGTAGTTCAAGGTGGGTACTACACATGTGGAGATCATCCGTTCCCCTACCATGTGTCTCACAAAGAAATGGCAGTTTTAACCAGAGTGGGTGAGACAGAGAGAGCGAGAGAGAAAGAGAGATAGAAGATTAAGAGATATGTCCTCTGATCCTTTCTACTTTTGAATGGAGTGTCTGATTCATTGATGAATCATCCGGAAACACATGATGAAACATCAATCTCCAGGGGAAATGGAATAAATGACCCTTTTCAGGGACAATAAACCCTGGTCATGTAACCACCTTGGACATTGTTCACTGCAATAGCTAACCACTGAAACGATTTCAGGGGAGAAGTGTGAATGCCACAATAACATGAAGGACAGAGAGAACAGGAGAGGAGGAGAGGAAATGGCGGGATAAATACAGATGGGTTTGTCCCTGGCCTTGGTTATATTGTTATTTTCCAGACAGAGGAGAAGAGGACCAGGCTGAGTCCCCAATTGCATTCATTTATTCTGCACTACCTTTGATCAGTGCCCAATGCACTAAAAAGTAGTGCATTGTATGTGGAATAGGGTGCCATTTGGGATGTAGCCACAGCCATCTCTACAGCCAGCCAAGGAGCCATTGTAACTGGAGAAATTAGCTGGGCGTTGTCACTGCTTGCCATGCTCAATCTTTGATACCAGGATGGTAGGTTAGGTTCACAAAAATCTGATGAAATTATATTACCACTTCAAAACGTAACATGTGCAGTGAGTGTGTGTGTTTTATTTGAGAGGCTGTTCTGTAACTGTATGCCTGGCTGTCTTTGTGTCAGAGAGGCCAAATGTCATCCTAATACGTTTATAGTGCACTACTTTGACCAGAACCCATAGGGATGCAACCTCCGCAACTGGCCTCAGTGTAGCACCAGTGAGCCAGACCGCGTGACTGCTCCTGTAGCTGTCCCCGGCCTAGCCATGCCCCATAACCCCTCCCTACTAGGAGTTCCAGACAGACATTACTAATCCATCCCACAGCAGGGAGGGGGGGGGGGTGATCAGGGGGAACTAGCCAATCCACTCTCCAACAGTTAATTTCCCAGCACTGCCGATTCCCCGATGCAACAGCGGGAGGGAGGGGAGTACCATCCACCGCAGTGAAAGATGGCCTCTCGCCCTAACCCCTACCTCCCATGCCAGCACCATGGCGATAAATGTTTATCACCCCCTCTCAGAGCTCAATTAATATCCAATGACTGGTTGGTTTGGTCCTACAACTGCCAATGTTACAGTCCCTCAGTGTGTGTGTGTGTATCTGTGTGTCTGTGTGGCTATGCTACCATTATGCTAATGCTAGCAGCGTGATTAGCGTGCGTGTGGTCATACATGTGTGTGGTGTACCTGGTACTTCTGTGTATGTGTGTGTGTCCGTTCATCAGTGTGTGCGTCCATCTGTGTTTGTTTGCTTACTCTACCTGGTCCTCCTCTCCTCCTCCCTCTTCGTCGTACTTCAGTATGTTGTCTCTGACATCATCCTCCGGGTCGATCAGCAGCTGCTTAGCCTGACGTTCCTTATCCCTCCTCTTCATCCACATCACAAAGAACAACACCAATCAAAACTAAACACACAAAACACCACGAGATGGGAGAGAGAGAGAGAGAGAGGAGAGAGAGAGAGAGAGA